>NW_019213648.1:0-60306 GCF_002532875.2 Varroa jacobsoni
AGCCTACAAATGTTTGCAGTATACACACGATGCTCCCTTTTACTCAAATCAGTTGATCGTTGAAATTACTTTGATTATATCAATCGTCATGGACGAAACATTCCCAATATACGCAAAACACTAGATAGATATATTGATAACTTTGAAATATTCGAACCCATTAGCTGTCGTCGCAGTTACGTAAGCATCCAGACTAAGCATACAAAACAAACACACGTTCCTACAACAGAGACTAGAACGCCTGACGCGTCACCCCTTACTTTTCTGTTTTCGTAGCGATTTTATTAAAATGGCCAATTTTTAATCTGTGAAAGATTTATCAGACTCATTCCACCGTCGTAACTCGAATTTTATTAAGTTTATGTACGGAAAGCTACGCCCGTTGTTATCGACAATAGTAGCCTTACTACATGACGGCAAAAAAAAACCTTAGGGGAAACTAAAGCGCCAAGAAGCGTGCGTACAAAATAGCTAGAATTATATTAATATTTCATGTATTTGCATTTCTAGTTTCTCCCGATGTGAATTTTCAACTTCTCAACTCAAAATAGAAAATCATACTTTTTTAAATTTAAAGATTGACAAGTTACGATTTTGAATGAAACTGGTCTCATTCGTCATGAAGGACGAGTACAAGACCAACGTGAATATTTTATATAAAATAACAACTATGCAATCGGCTCGTTCAAATCAGCCTTTCTAGATACTACGACGAGCTGTGGTTTAAAGAACAGCAAGCGCCCTTATTTAAGTAAAACTACAAAATTAACACTGATATATTTATTTTAGTAGCCGACAACATATGGCCTGATACGGAGCAGGCCGTGACACGGTTCGAACACGGCATAATTTACTTCATCTACTCAGATAGAAATTTAAGCTAACTAAATGAAACGGCATTAAGAACCAATCTACTTTAATTTCTGCTACGGCAAACTATATCATTAGACATGCAATGAAGAATCATGGGCAGCTGCACCCGGACATCTTGTAAATGCGACTATACATATTGTAAGCAAGTGCTTAAAACACACCGAACAGTCTTAGCACTACCACTGGTTTCCATTTTCCCCCTAATACCTATAGTTTTGTTAGTATGATTCTTCACTTTCGAAACATTTTGCTAAACTACACTAGCATACCATGAGGTTTTCCATAGTACCACAAGTGCCTTTTGTTAAATATTGATCATGTATCCCAGTGCTACGTTAGGATGTTCGGAAAACTACCAAATTTCGTGTGGATCTGACCGAAGCAACGGTGCAACCCATCATGTCTTCGGGTAAAATTAGGTCAACGCAAAATCCATTAACGAACGGTGTCTCTCTATATATGTATATTATCGTATTGTTCAATTAGCATCGTTAGTAATTTATCATGTAGGTATGTATTCATTTTAAATATATCGAAAATAGTCTGCGGGTTTAAGTTAATTCTTCCTATGGCACATATAGACTGAAGCTAGAAATATTACTCCCGCATCACCATCTCAAATGTATGACGCTCGCGTTAGCTGACAACGAATGGTTCAGCAGCGATGCTTGTAGTTGCATCGACGGGACCGACGCCAAAAAACTGAATAGTGACGCCGGCGGTGGCGGCGTAGGACGATAGAATAAGGTAACGAAATAAACTAAAGTGTACATGATCTATATTTTCTGCTGTAATAATTTGCTCGTAGCATTGCAAAGCTCTTTAAATGTACGTTCTTAAACAATGGCCCGACTAGAAAAGGGCTTTCGTTTTATCTACGCGTAACAATAGACCAGAAAATGACTCAATCAAGCAACGTGCATAAAAGATAATGGCTACTTGAGCATGGATAGGCTTAGCGGGCCTAAAGGGGGCCGCGTTTTAACCAAATAAAGGAGCGGTTTATTGTGAGTCGTATATTATATCTATATATATTATATCGTAATCGTAGAAATCGAAAATAACGACCATTCAGTATGAGACGACATACGAAAAGGATAATCTTACATATGTACCAGTGTCAAAAACAGGGGTAGTATTTTTAAACAGAATGTGGCGGAATTACTAAAAAAGACAAAAACAAATTTATTCTTCTTTGTTACATAAAAGAGCAGAATTCATTAGTACGATTAACACTGCGTGAATGTCCGTGGGTCCAGACATTTAGTTTTGATTACAAACACGTTACATTCACATCTTGGTTCCCAAATGGACCACTCTAACGGAAAAAATAGTGGTAGGATGATCTACTGTAAATCAATGTTACATTTTTTTTTATATAATAGCTTTTTAGAACATGTTTTAGCCACCTTTTAATCGTAAAGCGAGAGAGAGTGGCGGTCATATAAGTTAGGAAGTACAATTCCGTAATGGGAAAGCCCCTTATTGGAAACCAGGATGCCCCCGTACTGAGTCTAAACTAAAGCCTAATAGTGGTCTGTTTGAAGCTGAACGCATATTTAGAGACGTCACTCACAAAACTGGTCGTTTTCGCCCAGTTTTTCGTGTTATCAAGAAACCCTTTTGCTTAGTTGAGTTTTTGAGCAGTGTTAGTTATGAGGCGTTAGTCATTGATGCTTAAAGCCGTTAACAAAGATGTAATTTTTCATGTGACTTTGATATGCCGAGCGTTGCCACTATTAAGGTGGCAGAGGTCCGATGTGCCGTACCCGGTAGCACATGTTGGACAGGCACCGAGAGGTAAGCTCTATCTTACCAGAACGCTACACATGTATTGCTCACAACAAATAGGACTTGGTGTGGTAGTCTCGAAGCCGACACACGGTGAGTATTCAATGTAAGCATCTTCTATTTTATCCTCCAGATACACTGATTAGGCTTGAACGCCATTACGTACTGCTATGTGCCCAGCGTCCGCAGCTGTATCGCAAGGTGCAGCCAGGCGCTCGTCGCAATGCACCGTCCGAAACAAATCAACTTATCGAGGCACAGATTCGTTAGGGCAACGCACGTGTCCAATAGCAAAGGTCTAGAAGAAAATAGGCCCAGTCAGATTAAGCCGTAACAAGTCGTACCGAGCATATTCTCGATCACGACGACGGGACTAGAGCGCACTGCTGACATCTAGTAATAGCACTAGCATTTTAGTTGCCTCATTTAAGGCACTAAAGTTTCTGACCAGTGCGCAACAATACCCCCAAGCGACCGGCCTTATCAGCTTCCAGCGCAGCTGTGTTGGCTCTGTGGCACACCCTTGTCGCAATAATGTCAGAAGTCGGCACCGACCGCCCAGTTAACGTAAAAAAGCTCGGTCAGCAAACGATAGGACTTTGTAGTCATATTGTCCGCGCATCAACTATAGTAATCTGTTTTCGCATAACTCCAAAGTGGCAATTGTACCAGTTAAATAGGGGTGCTTGAATTAGCGGATAAGCATCGCTCAGTTGTCTGGATGTCGGAACGTATGGAAATGTCCACCTTGTTATACATACATAATGTAGTAATTATGCAGGTAAGAACAATTTTAAATATATCCATTGCCACAGCAGTGCGAAACTTGAGTTAGATGGCATCTTTACAGTATACTTACTTGGTACGCAGTAAAGATCGGTATGGTGCAGTTTAGATAAAGCTATAGTGGGTCTACTTTCAATGTATAAAATAATTTTCAAAAGTTGAACACAATTACAAAAAGTCAAGGGCTTCAGGGCTTGTGACGTACTGCGTTGCGCGCTCAACTGCACTCAGCTCATATTGCTCAGATTGATGCCCTTTAATTTGTATCGGTCAGCGACTATTTCTTTATTGGCGCGTTGAAGATTTATCCCTTATGTCTAGATTGTGACGAGTTACAATGTACGAATGGCACGTTACCAGACGCTTTAACGTCATTTTAGCTCAGAGATAAGTAAGCGACATCGACTGCATGTCAAGCACACCAACTTCAGCATTGTTTAATGGCGTAATCGCCATTTTCGTCTAGGGAACGTTAGTAGACGCATAAAAAGGAAGCCATTGAATCTAGTTTGTAATACGTAGATGTACACTCATTTTCTTGTGTACGACGCAACGCATATCGTTTGTGTTCAAGCATTTCCGCACTGAGCTTATATAAATCAGTGTCGAAGAGGGCAATATATCTATTATAGTTTATTTACACACCTTTTCTGCAAGTAAAATCATGCCTTTGGCTACTGCGAATCAGCGCCTAAGTTGAGTGGGCGCGCGCCCTGTATTGGGGTCACCAAATCCGACCCCGCATATTCTACAAACATACAACGATCATCGTGCGTTTTTTATCACGACGGTTTTATAACAGATTGACCCAAGATTTGGCTCAACGTGCGTTGGACTGAACACTCGCAGTTTCCACGAAAGGAACACAAACTTGCACGAAATGGTTTTTGTTTGTGGAACGTCAGCCTGGAAGGAAATCGTGCTGATGGCATCTCCAACTTCTGGCTTGATCAATCAATCTTTAAAGGGAATTGTTAGTCAGCTCGATGAAAAGAGCTCACTTGCGTCCACTAGAATACCAATATGTACAGCATATATACAGCATTCGCATCGATACAATGATATCTTGACGGTTTGGATAAAGCCAGTAACACACCCATTATCAGAAACAGTCCAGAAGCATCACAAGGACAAAATTTCATTCATTCATCATCGATAGCGCGGCTTACGTGAACATGCTAGATAAAGCCTTCTGTTACGAGAGGCTTCAACAATAAGCCAAGTGCAGAAAACTTAGTGACCTATACCTGACATATTGTTATAACAGACGATGCGAGTACGTACCGGTGCGTCTATACTTGTACCGGGCAGACTGGCTTACCAAACATTGGCACCGTCATAAATATTTTTCTCGACATGTTTTCTTAATAATATTAGCCACGGTTTAGGCGAAAATACGAAGGTGTCGTGTAATGGAGGCCTGCGGAGATTTGAAATCTTTGCTACCGTATTTTGATGTTTGAATAGATGAAAGTAATCGTATAGATTTTGTAGACCTCAATTTTAACTTCGAACCTAATTTGTTAGGAATAGCGTGAGCCCATGTATATCACGTGGGCATAACCATTTAATGATTACGCTCTACCTTTGCCAGAGGGTTGTCGACTTTGGATCAGAGGTTACTGATATGGTGTTAATACACGCTGAACAGCTTCCTCAGAAACCTGCCTGATATGCTCATTAACTGAATGCGATTGTTCCGGCATGAGTCGGCATCTACGCAACCTGCCTCTGGAGTCATATTCGCCTACTCTCTAAGACAGACACCTAGTACTTCATTCAATATATAATTTTAACTCTAAAGTAATGTTCGTTCGAGATGCACGTGCTGTGCTTATATTCTGGTAAGCGATGTCTTGATTGAGTAACTTTCTGAACCTGCTTGTAAACTAAGTGATGCAAGAGTGATCAGATAATCAAAATACACAGCATATAATAACTGAGATCGTAGCAGCAAGGCTGTTACGATCTCAGTTATTATACTTGATTGAGAACTCACACGCCATATTCCTGTACATAATCGGCTACTACCCAAGCCGCCCAGACGACAAATACGTTGTATTGGCTCCACACATCTCAGTGGTGCCCCACCATAGCATCCAGCTTCTCAGCTTGAGCGAGACTTGAAGTAAGGGATGATTCAATATCTTCTGACTGCGACTAAGTAATAGTAGTCCGCCAGTCTGATCGTGTCGCTTCACACGGCCTGTAAAGTATAAATAGGGCCTTGTTTTTTTAGAAATCGAGAAGCAACTCGGTCCTCCCCTACGGCCTCGTTTTCTCATTCCCTGGGAAGACACTTATGTCAACCCCGCGAGTGCGTATAGCTACGTCGTTCCGACAGCCTACTGGGAAGTGCTCCTTGCGGTCTGTTTATAAAGTCAACCGGTATGCCTCAACTGGATTGTAGTAAAGAATATAATTACGCACTCTGTCTGCACTACGGTAGAATACGTGTCACTAAACAAAAAAAAAGAAGTTTACCTTTTCATGTTGATCTTGGCTTAACAACAAATTGTCAACTTATTTAGCAAAGCTAAAAATTCCTATTTTTATTAATAATGTTTGTGTCATACACACGTTCGTACATGAACACCGCAGTTCATCCATTGAAAACACGACGTAGTCGCAGGCACCTGACGTAATGTATAGATCATTGAGAATCGTCATAAGCAAGAAACATCAAACGAGTAACTGACGAACCTTCGTGTTCGTTGGAACGTCTCACAGTAGCTTCGTTCCGTACATATAGTGATTTAAGTGAATTTAGTCCTAAACGAACGCCGCTTGGTACTGTATTTAAACGTCACTGCACCTGTTTTCTACTTTGAGACAAGCTATCATGTTGAGTCATTCATTCAGCGCCCCAAATACACTGGATAACCCCAAGGATGATTTTTCTTCAAAGGCTGATTTTGACCTTCTCAATTTCGAAATTCCATAATTATCTCGACGTTTAGAGACTGTCATACTATATTACATAATGTTTAGCATATGATGAAACTAGTAAGTCTTATTTTTGTCGTAATGATTGTAATTTGATGAGGAATGATTAAGTGGACTCTTCAGATGTTTCTCTGTCCTTTCAAAGAGAATCGCTTGTGCAGAGGGGTTACCGAAGCATGTAATCGCCTTTGTCTTTCCCTTGGCCAACACAGTCAATCGAAATATTAACACATCAGCTCGCTTCGATGTATTGAGGTCTTTCACCGATACTGAGCCGGCGAAACAGAAGCAAACATTATTTTAGTTGCTACCGTGAGTCACAATCGTAAAAACGTTGTCCGACATCGTCAATGAGTAGCTCTGATAACTTCTTCCAAGCCAAAGGTAGCAGTGGCATTTACGCTGTACCTCATTATCTTCAATGTGTTATATATGTACGTATACACCAGGTTAGAAGACGTCTTTTGGGTTTTTTTTTTACCTATATCTGTGGCATGTGTAAACTCTGTTAATTGAGTATCTGAAAAGACACTGCCAGCACTTAATTGTAAATTTGTTTTACTGAAAAATCGGTTTGAACCTGGTTGGGCCTAGTGGCATTGTGATAGGACAATTATTCACATACAACAGGAGGCAATTTTATTTCTAAAGTGTTTTGCGCTTGACATACGTGTCAAAATAAAAATTATACATTCTGAAAAACCTTATTAGTGTAACACGTCTGGCTTTGTCCTGACCAACTTTAATAAATAATAGTAACATTAGTTAGCATTAATAATAATATATCGCTATAGCCGTTAAAGAACAATAAAAGGCAATATTACAAAAGTCCGTCTAAGCCTTCAATCGACCTGAGCTTTTCTTTTAAAAAAAAGTGTTGCTCTGAATCTGAAAAATAGCATTGCTTCTAATGCAAGCCTTTTTTGAATGGAAAACACATGGTCTGCACAGCCACTACCTAGATACGCACCGATCGTGACTGGCTTTGTCATTCCGTAGTGTACTAGAAATAATTACTGATACTAATGCAATAACCAAAAATGATTTTATGATATGTAATTGACCGTGTACCGGGAACTACTAGAACTGCGGATCAACCCCCTGACCCATTTTAGAGTATTCCACCCAGAATGCTTAAATTGGGCCACGATTTTCGCACTAAATCAAGGTGCAACGCGGTCCAGAAAGCTATTTGCCGAAACTTTACTTCCACTAAATTAGCATACAAATTAATGTAATATTTTTCAGCTACCCGCCAGATAACTTCACAGCTAGAAGACAAGATTCGAAACTACTCAAAGTATTTCTTGTTATACGAAACTGGGTACTCTTCGAAAAACTGCATTTCGCCGTCTGTTGTACTTCGTCCGGGAAGGACGGCTGCAGCTATGTTGTGTGATTTGAGATAGCACTTAGGCCATTCATAAACAACAAAAAACTAAACCCGATCCTGAATGTATTCCATGTTTTTTAATTCGTTAAAATTGACTTCGTGAATAGTACATGAGGAGCACAGCGTCACAAACGGTTGTTGCAGCAACAGACGCCTTTAATCAGTAGTCCACGCAAAAGTTAAAATATTCATTGAATTAACGTCTGCGTAAATATTCTAATCTATTTTTTTTAGCACACCTAAAATTAAAGGTCGAAAATAGCGATCAGTATGCATTGCGGAGTATTTATGACATACGTTAGTTAGCCGTCGGAAAGGGTTTGATGATGTACAGCTCCCAGATCAATTTTTGCCGGCGTGTCGATCTTTGTGCAAGAAACTTTTTTTCGCTATTTAACATTGAGCACGACGCGCAATTAGAAAAAACAAAATGAAGACCTACAGCAAACTGTCAACGAATCGTTGGTTAATGCCACAAAGCTTTTCAACTACATGCAAATATGTTATAATTGGTATTTCGCAGAGTATAGTTTGTATTAGCAACTAACATAGCGAAGTTTTTTTTACACTAATAGTGCAGTATACTCGGCGGAATTTGTTGAAATCCATCATTCGAGACTCAATCACAACTAGACCGACTTGTTGGATCAACATAACCATAATCGATAGGAACGCGCTTTGTTGGGGCACCCTTGTGCTCATTGGTCGTCAGCTTTGCTGTCTGTTAGCGCTCTGCCTCTCATAGGCTTCTTCGCTTCATCGAATCGAAGGATGTCCAGAAGTTCCGACGGTGTATCCGAAATGGGCAGCTAACTTCATCGATGGCACTTCGCATCATCAGAATCTTCCTTTTGCTGCATTCTGCTTGTCGTCGATCTTTTGTCGCCCGCAAAGGCCAAGCATACGCTCCTAGTGGATGAGTGCAGATAATAAGATAAGAGGTTGTGAAGGCATACCGGTAATGCGAAGTACATGTTTGGCCTAGAAGCATCACGAACGTCAACAACAGATGCCTCTACAACATTGCGCCGGTTCTGTATGTTACTTCATGACCATGTACGGTGTGTGTGTCCATCGATTGACAGACCGCACCACTACGAGCTTCTTGCAAGAAACAAACTTGTCCATAGATTCAGGATCCCCACGCTTATCCTCACTATACTGTCTCTGGAAAAACAACCTATCATCTACTTGAAGTCTACTGCCTTCCGACTATAGGAAGCCACATGTGTGGGAGAAACGTCGTCCAGGGCTTACCGATCGAGAAGCCTTATGGTGAGCACGGCGCCCGGTTCCTGTACATATTTTCTCCTCATGCAAATATGTCTCGCTACACGCTGTGTCTACGTGCAGTATTTAGGAATACGACACAGTGATCATGCTAGAACACCCCACGAACAGCAATGAATCATCCTTTCACCCAATTTGGTAGCGGCCAGCTTGCGGAGTTCCGACTTCTCAATAGCGGCAGCAACAAGCCTGTCGTTGATTCGACCAAAGCTTAGTGAAAGTCATATCACGGCACAGATTTGGATTACGAATGACAAGTAGATACTCGTTTAAATGGCGGATGGAGCCGCAAAGGTCAGTTCTATGTGCACGCGCAAATCAACAGCCACATTAAGATGGATGCGTTTTATGAACGACTTTAGCCTTACACGGTTCTCTAGAGGGCAGTAGCGTTTCTCAGAGATATGGTTGTAGCTTACCGGACATCTGTGATATGTACTATCATCACCTTTAATCTCAACTACCACTAGTACTGTTATTATAAACTATAAGAAATGATTTAAGTAACAGAAAGAAGGGCAGCAGCAGTGAAAATCGCTAGACGCTCTATTCTCAGAAGAGCGTCCTGCGTCTGTGAGGTGCATGTAGGGGTGATCAGAAGGGATCGTATTTGTTTATGAGTATCAACGCTGTTTATGTACGCCCCCGTGACCTTTCCGTGCGTATGGCAAGAGCGTTTGACAAACAAGACATTGTGATACTTCGTAGACGGTCACTGCAGTGGCAACAGCGTCGGTACGCCGTCGGAACAGCTCCTAGCTTGTGACTCAGAAGAGAGAGGAAGAACGGACTAAAGGGAAAGGAGAATGGGGGAGCAGCAGGAACGCCGGACATAGAGAAGCCTAGTGACTGTCTGGCCTGGTCGATAACCTCATCACTACGCACGTTTTGGCGTGGCACGTCTTGGATAGCTTGTGGATATAGCAGACGAAGTAGCCATGCTGCTGATTTAATGTATGTTTAGAATGTGACGGCATAAAAGTAGATAGTTGTGGCTGGAGCTTGGACGGCGCTGACAGCTCCACAGATGGACAATACGATCAGACGTTAAGACTGCGTTGCCATTCGTACTGGAGATAAGTTAGCGTGTTCTATTTCTATTATGTGTCTACTAACTGGCTATTTGTGTAACTAAATAACTGAAAACTGCCCTTTGGCTAATGCAAAATCGGGGCTTGGGCAAAATAGGCTCCTGCAAGATATTATTTCGGTCTACCGTCTAGATTTCGGATATTCGAAGTACATGTAAAATTGTATTTTTTTGCCATGATATCTAGTGCGGGACGCATCAGGTTGTAATATATATAAGACCAAATGCGAGAATGACCTTGTACAAAATAAAAAAGGATTATTTGAAGTACGAAGGACCTGCTGTGTTCTTTTCAAACCATCCAACGCTGAAGACTTTCATATGTAACTCGAAAAAGCGACCTGAATAAACTAGTGTGCTACCACTAGTAAACTAGTGGCGCCTCTCGCGCGAATTACAAGACAAAATAGACTAAAAAAAAAAGGTTCGTCACATTGTTCCGATAATCTAGGTTTTTTCCTTGCGAAAGGAAGTTTATTCGGTTTGAATAATTGAAAGAAGTAATTGACACAGCTCAACTTGCTAAGTAGCTCCAGTTTTACTTGTTTAGTTTTTTTTTCAAAGATATTTTTTTGTATCTCGAAAGCGTAGTCGGTAAGGGGATTCGATGGGGCAACATTTATTTAAGCCCACCGCTGAAGACAACCGTTATCAAGGAAGAAAAATAATTACATTCGCTCAAGGCTTCTTTATATCGTGGCCTATTGGGCCAACTTAATATTTAAAAACATAATGACTAAAGACACTTACATCATTTACTCGTATATTAAAGGATCAGATAAGGCTAGAGGTAGAACTATGAAGGCCCACAATAATTTTATTCCAGGTAATATTCATTCAACAAAGCTAAAAAGTTCTAACTCTGGCATAACTAATTATCCATGGTCAATCATGATCCCTGACAAGACGGAACGTCTGCAAGCGACCTATAGCAACTAGTTAGTCTATAGTAATTTGTTAAGTTCTATAAAAGAAAACCCGTAAACAGGGCTTTTCAAAGTATCAATACCATGCTTTATATATATATATATATATATATATGCACAAATATATAATCGTACTGAAACTAACGGTGCTCCGATGCAGATTATTTCTGTCAGTATGTCTATCAACTGAACAATTAACTATTTCGTACCTACTCAAAATCAGTGGTCCAAATGGCCCCCAAAGACATCATGTTACGTAACCAAGTCTTCTGAAACGTAATTTCTTTTCTATCTGTTCTGTAAGATATAACTATTGAAAAAAACAATCAATCTTGAAGGATATGTATTTCTACTTTAGCATTAGCTTCTTCGCGCAGTATGCTTATTGCAACAACTTGTTGTATTGGTTTTTTTACTCTATTAATTTCTAAAATATAGAAAATACTTGAGTGGCCTAAACAGTCCCAAATTTTGAAATGTAATAAAAGAAAATCCAGTAATCCGATTCACACTGAATTTCTGACCTTTGTGCGGCTTAAAGATATCGACACTTCGGTGATGTTCACTTTCAAAAAAAAAAAATATTGATTTATCAGAAACAAAATGGCGGCTCACGTTCGTTATGTATCGTTTTTCTCTTAGAAACTAGTTTGCTTCGATCACATCTTCTATATTAAGTAAAATCTCGGCTTTCTCTGATTTGTTTGGTGAAATCGTTTTAGGTATTCTAGTTTAATTTCCTCCTGGCGTTAGCTTGTTGTATAAGAAAAGCATACAGAATTCAGAGTTCCAAACAACAATCATCTTTGACCTTAATAGCAACCATAAACAAACAGAAGTACAAAACAAAGAAAGTAATCGGCTACGAGCAATCGTTCTACTATGTTGTGATGTAGAAGTGCACACCGATAGGTGGTTAAAACTATATAAGTGAACTTTGTTTTTGGCTCACTCATTCGAGGTACCTATATATGCACTGGTCTTTTCTACTCGTTTGGCCTTACGTTGCCTCACGTTGCGATAAATGTTGAGAGGGCAGAACTTCCTCTTACTGTCTAGGTCGTCAGTTTAGGTATCCTATCGAGGCGTCCGAACGCTCCGCTGATAAGTGTTCTACTGCTCTTTTTAACGTTACTCTGTGTCGCGTCTCGTCTGATAGTTTTTTAGGTTGTTACTGTCGCCATCCATGATATCCGTATCGAGCCTGAACAAGAGCAATCGGCTGTGCGACATAATGACAGCTCATGACCACATCCTTGGAACAATGCCATTTAGAAATAACGGTTCGAGCCTCAGTTAACGTGCTTTTCTTCAACGTCCCTCCCGGTGTGTGATTGAACCGGCGATTAAATCAGTACGAATACTATATGCCTATATTTTCATTTCCGATTTGTACGCATACGTGTAGATTCGTCTTACTGTACAAATTAGATACGAACGCTTTTTTTATTTAAACTGAACCTTTCAAACGTCCATAGTTGAGCGACTTAAGAGACCCCGCCACATCAATGTTCATAAGCATAGAGTGAGCAACGTATTTTTGCATCTTGCAAAGTTACATAGAACCTCCGAATATACATTTTAAACTATGCACAATTCAGTCAAATAAAAATCATAGTAATAATTGTAACAACATTATGAGAACAAGGGCCATTTATATTGGTTTTTCATGAAAAACTAAAGAAAACCACATCCTTTTTAACGAGGTCCTAATAATTTGGTCGATATATTCGCGCCTCTCATATAGTTTGCAAAAATAAAAATGCCACTCAGACTCAACACGTCACTCTGCGGTGAGTCTCAACTACATGCCACCAACGGAACGAATTCCGACAACGGCTATATCGATCTCGAACGCTGTTGTTACCACTCGTCGTCGTCAGACAGTCCATTCACACAATTTAATACATGCGCAAAAACATTCATATCGTTAACAGGTTGATTTTGACAAGTTACCTCGAAACATGTATCCAACGGGAATTTATTAAGCAATCGAGAAATCTTACCCCCCAGAGAACGTACTGCGTCGACAAAGTCTTACGCGTGCTAGTGAGTCTTCTATAAGTTAGTGTTCGAGTCAAATTATCTTCTGACGCAGTCTTAGTTTTCATCAGCTATCGATACACGTGGGCAAGAGGCATACAACATCACCACACTATACGCGTACTAATCAGGGCACATATATGTCTTGTCGTTATAGCTGGGCCTCATTGATTGCTCTCTCAGACGAGCTTAATCTAGTCTCACTTCCTTTCCGTAAATAACAAGGATGGACAAACGGCGTAAGCTATTACGAGGCACATTGTCAAGTGTCGGCGGAGGAAAGGTGAGCAGTGATCGAGCGGTAAGACTTACACGTAAATCCTCATCGTCTGACTTGCTCTCTGTGCTAACGCGCGTATTGATGCCGCGGTTCACAACTATGTCGTGAGGCCGACAACGATGTTTCTCGTCACGCAGTCCCTAGAAGGTAGACGACTAGACCTATGGGCAGCAGACTCGGCGATGTTCTTATTTGTGATACTATGCAGGACTGAATTCGAAATGAACATTACAGGGTGTTCAGCTGATTCCTGTTCCACCCCGCACTGCCGCTTGTACAATGTAAGTTAGTTGTGTGAAAAAATGTACTCCTATGATCTTGCATACTAGGTTAGCTACAGTAGCAAAAGAGGTAATGGACCACGGCTAGTTTCAGACTTTCATTTAAGATTGCCGACAGCGCATGGCCTACTGCTTCCTCCATTCTCATTTTTCTGATTTTGTCTGCCTACGCGTGGAGGAAGCAGGTCGTACGAACGGTCAGCACGTAACGGATTACGACTGCACGTATGGCCACAGACGCAATATCCTCTTGCAGGCCCAGAAATATAGACTACCTACATAACATAACTGGGCTCAACTCATTGCACAGGGCTAATGAGTACGGACCGACGACACCAAAGCGCCGCTGTAAACTGCAGTGTTCCCAATGCCTTCTTGCGAAATTGTTTTCTTCGCGTTCGTACGCAGCCTCGTAGCTTCAGTCATCATATGCCAAAGTCATGTCGGCATGCAAATCGCAGGCGCGCCATAAAATTGTAAATATAGAAACGAGTGATTATAATGCGCTCGTGTACATATTATTGTCAACGCGATTTCCGTAAATTAGCACACAACGGATCGTATGTGGCGTTAGGCCAAGATGTTGGCACTGATGTTAATATTATTACCGTCGTCAATGTCGTTACCGGCCTGGGACGCCTAAATGTCAATGACAGCTCCTTTGACTACGACGGTGTCATCACCGCCTACATGGCTATAAGGCAATGCATACTAGGAAACCGAGGCTAGAAAGATCTAACGAGACCAGGACGTTGTGTCAACGGTGACTGTTATTCAAATACTAGTGACACTATAGTTCATTGCCAGCTGCATTTGATAAACTTTCGACCCTACTTTACAAAACAGCCCAGAGTATAACGTTGAGCTCTTGTGGCGAACTTTCGCTATCTTATTATTTTATTATAGCCTAAGAGAGGCCCCTAATATACCCCTCTCAGAGGTCGCAATCTATTCATTGAGCAATATGCTGTTTAGGAAAGGGGAGACGCGGAAGTTGCGGGGTCAGATAGACTTCTAGTTTCCTTGCTGCGGCCTTTGACGCGCGGTTCGAACCAACCTTTACGTGCTTGCGTGCAAAGCAAACAAACATTCGAAAATTAATACGATACGACCGTCTACTGACATTGAGACAGGTGAAGTAGATCAACAAGTCGAAAAAATCAGAATTTGAAACGAATAAAAATATGTATGTAGACGCATTCAAATCTGGTATATATATATATATATTGGTAGTGCTTCTGTCATCAATAGAACTTCTCCATCATTCGCGCATCGATAAGGACAATTTTCTTCGAAATTATCTATTTGGACGAATCACTTTGCTCCCTTAGCAATGTTAGCATCGTCCAGCGAGTCCACTAGTCCAAGCGAAATGTAGCTCAGGTTTGAAGATGGATAGAACGTCAGACGGCTTGTAGATAACTCTGACCTATTGATATAAGCTTCGTCGGCTGATCGGGATTTAACTTGGTTATATACGTAACATTGTTGATAACAACAACAACAACAACCTCACACCTTTTGCTGAGAATAAAACATAAGTTATTACTAACGTAGAGTTAATTCAAGGCGTTCTTGACCACAGTCATAGAACTTAAATATTCTTCCATTTCGAATTAATGCTGACCGTGTGAGCAGTTTATTTTTTAAAACCAGAATAACCATGATCAGATTAATTATGAGCTTTGTTCACTATGAAAAAGTGTTATCGAAATTATTACAAAAATGTCGCATTAACCGAGATAGAGAAAAAGCTGGTCCATGCTTCTCGCCTCATACTTGAATTATTGACATACCTATTAATGCTTCTATGTGCGCATCATATAAATTCGACGATTGTTTGGTTCTGTAAATGTCTGATCCCTCACCTATTATCGATTTAACTCCGACGCCCTTGCCTCAGACCAGGTCCGCAGACAAATGACTGAGCGAAATGAAATCATATCCAGTTAGAACCTAACATTGATACATTCAATTGAAAGAGAATAGATCTATGAAAACAGGGCCACGGTTATACAGTCACAGTATGTGTCTATTTTAAGCGCTATTCACATAGGTAGAGGTTCATCGTTGATGCATATTTTTAAAGTATCAATAATGAACTAATCTGCTCCGACGGTCCAAAGCGACCGCTGACGCGGGGAGCTAAGGACCCAAAGGAGCGCATAGATTTACGCGGAGTAGCATCCGTCCATTATAGCATCTTGTAGGACACTTATTAGGATAAAGGATGATGGTCAGACAGAGGAAGACCAATGCCATTTTACTTAGAATTCGTTTTTTATACGGGCGCAAAAGAAACTTCGAGGGACCTCTTCTACTCGTAGTGTATTCCGTGGTACACAATTAGGCACCTGCTTTTTCTAACAGAGGCAGGCTTCTGCTTGGTCTCCGAGAAAAGCGAACGGGATATCTTCTCGTCATTTAAATAATACGACGAGAAGCAATCGCATCATTACGTAGTATGTATTCTTAATACTTGTCTCTCCCGCTGGTCTGACACATCCGTGTATTTCAAAGAGGCAAAAATAGGTTTGACGAATTTGTCTACAATTAGAAAAAATATATTTCCAGTAAGGTAAAGTAATGCTGTTTACCGCTCAAAGAGCTGCTGCTTAAACTGTAATCCAGTTTATTTTGACCCACGAAAAGACATCTTCGAACCGTTCACTTTCCTTTAAGTCTATTACGTGATTTTCCCTCACTAGTCCTCCAATACGATAGAAATGCGCAGTAACGAGCCGGAAATATCCATAATAAGGCTTAAATGAATACCTCAGTATAACAGGCGGTCTAACCTTATAAGCGATTTCGTAACGCCATAAATAGAGCACAACATGGCTGCTCTAGGTCACGCGAATTGCATATAAATGCCTTTCGATTCAGCAGTAGAGTTTAGGCCAGATACAATTGTTGCGTTAAATACGGCAGGTAATGCTTTTGATGTTGGAGGCCTAAAGCTGTTTTTTTTTTTCTAAATTAACGCGCCATAGAAACTCGTCTTCGAAAACGTAATCAAAGCTAAATGCCGTTCACGTAAAGTGTATTGTACTTTGGCCTGATTAGACTTCGATAACTTGTCCTTCATTGTCCAAAGTCACGTCTTTCTGTACACAAAACCTGGAACGGTGGGCTGCAGTGAACAAATTGTTTATAGTCTCTCTTTATGTACGCATTTAGATCACAGTCTAGTTTTCGGCCATTATGTCACCAAAATACTACCTGCTAAAATAAGATATATACACACTCTCAAAAATTAAGTTTTGTTGACACATGTCGGACGGTATTAATTTTCGTGTAGACAGAACAACGAGTGTGAGCCATTACATCGAAGTTGCTTATGTTCCCCGGCCCTAAAAAGGGCCCGCTAAAGGTCCATAAAGCTAGGTTAGCGACGCTAGTTTCATTTTGTTCATCCGTGTTGCTGCATTTAAGTCTGAGGGGTACCGCGCAGTCATATCAGAAGTACAGTCTGGCAAAGTTCGGAACGCTTGACCTTGAAGGAGTTAGAGAAGCACAACTTATCCGACGACAACGCCTCGAATATTCATTTATAAGAACCTCAGTAAGTAATTTTGCTGTAAGCTTTGACGTATGAATAAAAATATATTAAACATTTTATTTAATTTCTAGAATTTTACTCTATCTGGTTAACTTTAGAAATTCGAGGCCCGCCAAGACTTCGTGGCCTAAAAACGTCGAATCGCGAAGTATGCAACACTTTTATCTTGTTATTAGAACACTTTGGTTTACCAGCAAAAGCCTTATTTCTTTTTTATGCAGTGTACGGAAGAGGCAAGACAAACTTATCGTCAAAACATAACAGGTTGGTGAAAAAGCAATAATATTTTTTTAATGTTCGCCATTTTTTAACTACCACCACATTGTTTGCTGGCCTCCATTATAGCATTCATCCCTTCAGAGGCTTTTTGTAATTTCCTTGTGTAGCGAACGGAAGTTCATCTCGAGTTCAGGCCTCAGTTGTAGATGTTCTAGGCGCAAGGAAAGCGCGTTTTCGATGCCCACATTATTTGGAATCGTATCGGGATTTTTTTTATATACATATATATATATATACTGAACCAGTCCGGAATGCTTGTGCTGCATACGGTGTGGGCCTCAAGTCTGAAAGGACTGCCCAGAGAAGGGCTTAGAGAATACACTTTCGTCCGGCTAGCCATTTAGGGTAGATGATGTCACAGGTTTTAAAGATACTTCTAAAGAAAGGCTACTACTAAGCGAAGGGCGGATTGGCCGAAGGGATAAACTGCATTTGTGCGACTATCCTCAGTTATCTTCACTCAAATAAACTGACTGAAAGATTATAAACCTAGGGCGCCATAATTCGAGTAAACAGCATAGGAAAATACGGTCTTTCATCATTTCTCAGCACCTTTTTAGTGTCCTGGAAACGTGTAACTGCAATGAGTGGTCCCCAAATTAAGATGTGATGTTTCCACGTCAGCATAAATCACTGAAAATAATGAGTGGCCTCAGGAGATACATCTAGGCCCAGAGTTGAATTTTCATCCAAAAAAGACCACGATTCGTGTCTGGTGGGGCTGCAAAGATTTCATGCATTATAAAATTTCTGAAAAATATAAGACGGCTGACGAAATGATAGAACGGCTAGTAAAATTCTGCGTTCCTTTGTTAGGTGAAACACTGCCTTTATTTTTCCAACAATCTATCGTTAAATAACGCGGAGCTTTTCTTACCACAACTGGTCCCGTGACAGAGTCAAATATAGTCAAACACTGCGATAAAATTCGTTTTTATCTCATTTTTTATCATCAAAAGTCTATCTTGAAAACGAGGGGTATAAGAACTGATCTCTACAAGCTACACGTGTACATACTTAGTACCTTGACACATGGACGTAACACGTTCTGACGCTTCGGTCGGTTTGGTGGTCTATTTCTTTTTATCGATTGCTCTAGTCTGTTTCATTTAATACCTATAATATCTGTACGAATGTGTATGCTTGCAAGGTTCTCTCCATCACTGTATTCCTCATTGAGCAGGTGCTTTATCGGTGGATGGTCGACGGCCTCTGCACTTACCAAACCTAGCCGCAAAAAATGTCCTCTTTTGAGAATGTTCGCAAAGCGTGAAGCTTTGCATGGACGCCGAGATAGATTGTTGAGATGAAGGCATGTGCTGCATAGGCGTATGACGAGGTCAATACTAATACTAGAGTTATGCACCAATGCACGCTCAATCGCTGTGAGCAGGCGACTGTTAGCAGATGCATTTGTATGTAGAGAAAATGGCCACTTAGAGCATTCGCATGATTATGTAACTACATTATTACATGATTATGCAACAACATTAATAGTACTCGTAGTAATTTGCTTTTTATTTAAGTACATTTATATATATATATATATATATATATGGTGTATTCGTCTTTACTGTTAACTTCCTTGACAAAGTTCAAGCCTCAACGATTTCACCTTTACTCGATTCCTCTAGCTGATACTGACTTTTCTAATAATATTACACGTTGACTGATGAATCTGCCTGTTCTCCAGTCGACGATTATTTTAAGGTTCAGGTAATTCGCACGTTAACATGTCCGGCTGAGTACAGCACTTAGGATTGTTTTCGTTGCACTTCTATTATGTTGAAGTTCGACCTATCCTACTACAATGTTTGTGCATCATATATGATAGATATTTTTCATTGCCGTGTCGATCAGCCGTATAGCGTCGGGTCTTCCATCATTACCATGGTATACCAGGACGTGCTGTCTATGACTACAGTATCTCACAGAAACTCGTGATGGATTCACCATAGAAGTTGGTAGCACAATACTTCGTACCTTCCTATTTGCCGAGAATGAGGTTTAGAACAGAAGACAGTTCACTTATGAAATGCACTCTGACAAACCTTTGCCATAGGCAGTAAATATACACTCAATCATTCCGTTTGGCATAGAATTCAGCCCTATCTGCGCTACAGACCCTTTTGTTGCATCGGTGGGAACAAACTTGTCCGGTTAGAGGAACCGAAATTTCTCAGCGTTCGTTGCTTGTTTACGTTGCGTCATATGCAGCAGTAATTCGCGAGTTACTTTTTGCGCGCATTTGTTAATACCATACTGTACGAAACAGAGCCCCTTACCTATTAATTTCCCCATCTATTCTTTGGAGAAAGAAATTAGCGCAACTATTTCTCGTAATGCCGAAATTAATTATACGAAGGCTCAAATACATATGTTAAACTGAAAACGTCCTTCTAAAGTTACTTTACAAAGTAAATAAAAGCGCACGTCAGTTGAATGATCTATTTATTCGTCTGTTAATCCTATCCCCGCACTCCCCCCGGGAGCCATGACCCTCTCGTAGGAACAACAAAGATAAGGTGAAAATATGGTGTCATCTTTTATTCTTCCGTTTATCAATACGCGTTCCTTGAACGTCATCAATACTCATATCTTTCATAAGATAATTTATTGTATCCGGCTTCAATATGAAGTCATTTCCTGTTATTTCTGGCTACTTTTGCCTATCTAACTAAGGACGAAAATAGCGATTAAGGGAAAAGAACATCTTAACGAGGGTCGGTAATGTGAGTATTGCAGTTTACCGGCCTTCCCGTAGGCAGGTTACAAGACACGCCGCTATTTATAGTCTATTTATTCACTATTGGCCGATGCCGCCACTGTCGCCGTCGACCGTAACTGCCGCCCCCGTTAGTGCTGCTTCATTTAATGTCATCTACAAGAACAGCAATAGCAGGGGCAGCAACAACAACAGCGGCATCAGCGATGACCGCAATCGCGACGATCGCAGTAGCAGTGCCTGAGGGAGCAGCGAACAAACAAACATTAAGGGAGTTAAGAGATGAGGATGCTGGAATTAGGGGGAGTCACATAGAAAATACCTTTTTCTATAAAATACAATAAATAAGCAGTGAAGTATGAGAGCATACGTGAGGCTGCCAACGTGTTGCAACAAAACGTTGTCATGGAAAACTAAATTGTAACACAAGTAATGTATAGATATGTTGAAATGATAATTGAAAACGAATCAATGGTTTCGCCGGCTTTATCGCTGTAGGCTCACCTAATAGTATCTGTAAGCAAAAAAAAAACAACGTAAATTGCTTAAGCACACTAAGGGAATTTTTTACGTAGTAGACGGCCATAAGAGAGAGACATGTACGATACGTAGTGGTAATAATGGAATGACATCCTGACACTTCTACTGACATACACAGCAACTTGATCTGGATAAAAGGCTTCCAAGAAGCTATACAGTACGAAGTATTATGGCAGACGAATCTGTCGCTTATCGACAAAAATCCAGCTGCTTTCTATACGCAAGGAGCTCGAAAAATCTAATAGTATCGGCTGCAGACGTAGTTGACTTTAAAATTTATCTGCCGGCCTATCACCACTCAAATCGAAAGATTTCAATAATATCGAGCTTGACACTTGAACTAGGCAGCATTTTTTTTATCAAGCAATAACTCTCCCACGCGTCTTCTGCTACGGATATCACCAACGCTAAATAGAAGTACTCCGTCTTACTGTCAATTCATCTTTTGCTTGTACTTTCGTCCCTGCCTCATCCCGCGTTTATACGTTTGCTAGTATTATAATGCATTCTCACCACGAACAACTCGTGCCAGTCATCATAATGCACAAGGTTTTTCATTGCACCACTCACGATTACGGAGCCAGAGTCACCGTCCTTAGGTTGTTTGATTTTTTTTTTATTGTACTAGTATTTTCGGTACTATCTGTCTTTTCCCCGCCACATGTCGAGCCGTTCATTTCCGTGCCATTCGCATAACACGAACTGCATCACCATCGGTGTACCTAACCTGAACCTAGCGTTAGCTTAAGAGCCCGTCGTTTCCTAGTTGTATAGCTCAGTATATTTGTGCTCCGCTGTTCATTCATCTTAATCGCTTTTTCACTGCCCTGACAGAGATGACGCAGGAGACGGGCTTAACGGGACTCAATAGGAGTATCGGGCCAGTCATAGCAGCATCGATAGAGGCGTTCAAGGCTTGGCTGACGCTCTCGCCTAGCTAAGCGATCTTGGCTTCGTACTTAGAAGTTCAAAGTGGCTTTTGGAATTCAGTGCCTTCGAGAATATTAAAGATCTTGAGGGACTAACGGCACTGCGAAATGGAGACAACGAGTTCACTAGACTCGAGTACGGCCTGATACATCTTATGCTATCCCATTGTTCGAGTCTGTTTTCTGGTCCAGCGCTACAAAAAAATTAGAACTTGTTTATAAGCTTCAGTTTGCTTTTGCATCGAACGACAGGATACAAGATACATATAAAAAATTAATACAGTTGGTGAACTGAGAACTAGAGATATCTGTTCGTAAATTGTTGCATTTATTTTATTATTATAAGGAATTTGGTGTAAGCTAGCGGCATGCGCAAGTCAATGCCCTCTCTTATGTTTAAGTAGAACCCTTCCGGTAAGGTCTTTGTTAGGACTGTTTTTGCAGCTTGCGACGAGTCTGCGCCACCCTTGTTTGCATCGTCCGCTAGCTGCATAATTTTACAGAGGATTCTCTAGATCACGCAGCCCCTCTGCACCTTTCGCGAATTTCATAATGTTCACGATGGGATGTGCTGTCATGTTTCCAGGAAACATTGCTAGTAGTATCCATATCTATCGCCCGGATTTCACATCGTAACGTCGGGCGTTGAATCACTACATGAATTAAACTCTTTTGGGGCATAAAATAGAGCTTTTTAAAAGATTAGTTAAAAGTTGAGCTAACTTACAGCCATAACTTATAGCCGAAACATGCTTAGCGGTAGTTTCTGACATAACGTGCTTCTGTCGCATGATATACACCTTAACGATAACCTTGGCGTAACGTCCTATATTTCAACTAATCGTCAATTTGACGATTTTTTGCCTACGTAATCCTGCCACCTGCCAAAGTTAGTCGCAGGTAAAGTTAATGCCAGTGCTGCAGGAATGTGTCCTCCTAAACGTTTTGCCTTACTTAAAAATCATTACCTTACTCTTAGAGAGTCAGGTTTGATCACTGGATAAAGTCTGAACCAATGTGCACACATGCTTGTAGGTGAGCGAGGAGAACAACGCCTACAAGTTTATTGATATGACGATCCGCGATTTTTCTCAAAACGCATACCCGCTTCTTACCTATAATGTACATATAATGCAATGTTACATGACACACACTGTCTAATAACATGTATTATAGATATATAACATAGGCAAAACATGTCCTATATGCAAACTTGGTGTCAGTAAATGCCTTGCATTGATACGGATAGCTATCAACGCAATGAATAGCTCTAACATCTAATTAGATGTTTATTACATTTAGCCGTTATGTAGCAGGCATGCAATTTATGCAGGCTAACGTTTCGATACCGTACGTAGACATAGAGGGTAATCGTCCATACCATGGGGTATGTATGCTACAGCGACACCCTCTATCTTTCTAAGCCTTTTATTATCGGTCGTCTAAAATAAGAGCTGACGTTGTCCTTTACCGCTTCCACTGCTCGCGGTCTGTCTAGCATATCTGTCCATGTATAGCACTCGAACGTGAGTCACCGGTCGCCAATCGCATTATGCAACCGCTACTGCTTGGATTAGAGAAGTGGTGGAAGAAATTGGTGGTATTACATAGTGAATATCTGCCATTTTTGACACGCTGACTTTGGTTGAGCGTAACAAAGCGCCGAAGATATCCTCGAAAGGAAACATATCGGAGACAGCGTTCGAAACCTGCTAATTGAACCTGGAGTTCCAAATCTAATATGTAGTCTATAAGCTGTTCTCGAATTTGTTTTCCTAACTGATACGTATTCGTCGTCATTGCCATAAAAATAATGGAAGGAGTACCCTTTTTTGTTTTAAAGTTACACCAGTTAGTTATTGTTACTTATGTACTAGCTACCATTGCTGATATAATCGGTGTACTTGTCGCTCGTACGCCGTGCCTCGCTCTCATTGTAATTATCATTGCTTATAGAGTTTACGGTCTAGCGAATGATGCTGGCCTGTGTAAGCTCGCAAAATCAGTGACCATTTATGGAATATCTGCGCGCTAACGGCGTCGAGGGTAACATTCACGTAACGTCGCGAGGGCCGATCGTTACAACAATCATAAAAAAGAAAGCCAATTTCCATTAGTGCGCGCATTAGTGAGGTTAAAATGACCTTCACAAATAAATAACTTTGTCCCATTAGTCAACCCACGGGTTGAATGCTGTCAGAAAATGGTTGTTATCGTCTCAGTGATTTGCTTCCTGGCTCCCTAAGTTACTAGTTATCGACCCCAAACCACTTATGTACCATAACTTGACAAGCCATATGAAACTATTCGTTCGACACATGATAACATTGTAGGTCTCAGCAAATACTTCTGCAAACTATGGCATCTATTCTTCCGAAAAGGAAATGAAGAACACCACCGTAACGATATACATTTATATAAGTCTGTATATTCGAACATTACGGATTTTAAACTTGTTGAGCTCAATACTCACGGACCTATCGTCCGTGACCAAGTTATAACTGCAATTAAAGAATACGATAAGCGAAGTTAATGTAAATTTACGTGTGAGAAAACGTCTAACCCTTTAAGGCGGTAACACTTAAATGTGTACGGTCAGATGTTGTTGAAGAGCAGATTGGCTGTATACATTACATTGTGAAAATTGTAATTTGCCACCCTCTGTGTTAAACAAATGTATATGTATATATAATTTTCTTACTCATATATCGGTTAAATATACGTTATGCATATGTCAGAACAAGAAAACCATCACGAATATTATCGATCCTCTATCAGCCCTTAGGCCAGCGTTGGACAACGAACGAATATCTGATTAACTAATCCTATTGGATACGAGTAATGCTCGAACTTATTTAGGACCTTTAAAACCTGAGCGAGCACGAACGCTATTTCCTGACTTCCGATAATCACAAAGACGATAATTAAAAAAGTAAGATCTGATACACTTTTTAATGTCCGGTTACCTTATTCTAATAAAATTTTGAAGGAAAGAACAGCAAAGTCCAGTAAATATGAGTGGATAGGTGAAATGACGAATAGGGAGCTGTCCTATAGTTGCATTGGGTTTTATTGTTTTCTTGACGTATTTCCGCTTTTAGGAGTCAGCTCCGATTAAACAGCTGTTTGTAACGACCATTTTTGAAAACAAACGAATCACATGAAGCAACGAGTTTTAACGACGTTCACTGATCTTTGAACTCAGAATCCGTGAGACGGCTTAATTTCCAGTCATTAAGTAAAGATCTAATGTTATACAAGCGGCAGTTATATATCAGGAATGCGGAACCAAATGGTACTGGGCTATGGGTCTACAACGTCTTTAATTTCCATTATTGTCTATAGGTATTGCATCTCTTCCCATGTACACTAATCGATAGCGTCCAATGGTCGTCGTTTTCAGATAAATAATCTGTTTACAAAAGGAAGCGTTTTTGCAGTAGACTACGTGATGCCTAAAACCAGCTCATTTCAATTTAAATTTATGCGTACTGAGTATACACGACATATAAAAACCGAACTACGAGTTTCTACATTCAATTCAATCTCCGTATTCCTTTTGCCTAGAACATATGTGCATTTCGCCGCCTATGATTTCGCCGACAGTCGTTTGATTGTGCTTTTCGTCTGCTATCCAGCTCGTGTAAACTCGATCATGAACAACTCCGATTTAAGTATCCGTCTGTTGTCTGTGAGTAGTTCAATTATTGTTTTAGCAAATATCGTTGTTCTGTTTATTTATGCCATTGTAAACATCGCAGATTACTTACTCGTCTGACTGAATCCCTAGCGGTTAAATCTGTCTATCAAGGCCCATAAACTTCATATGAAGTGCACTAACAGCAAGCGGAATCACTGGCCAAACCTTTCTGGTCAGGTCCAAAAGGGATTAAGGGCTAGAGGAAACCAGTTATAGTTCCAATTATTCAGAGCTAGTCTTTGGAGCTTAGAGCGGTTCTTACATAGGAAGCATTCTGCTTTCTGGCTCAGCTGCTTCATTTTTAGTCTTACGCCAACGTGAAATGCTGCACCATTAGTTCAGTGTTCCGTTCGCAAGTTCATTAAGACTCGGATTTCGTAGCTTTCTTCTTTCAGCGATCCGTCTGAACGATGGTAGTCGATTTGCTTTTCTAACTAAAAAAAAAAAAAAAAAAACGTATCCATAGCTGAATTATCGTCAATCCAAGCAGACCAACATCCATCTTTTTTTATGTTTTCTCTCTTTTTCATAATTATTTTTTTTTTTTTTAGCTATTTCAACCTCTACTCGGATTAGTCGAATTACTAACGCGGTTTGCGTTAAACGGAGACAGGAGCACAAAGTTTCGGCATATAGAGACAATGGGACCTGTCTGGACTAGGAATGTACAGTACGATTTAGGAACTACTCCGTCGATCAATCAATATGCGCCTGTCTTGAAAAATAACAATTAGCAAATTGAATGTTTAATATAGTACCGTATTGCGAAATCAGTATCAACTGTCGTCGTTCAGTACGCAAAAATCAAAAATAGTTAGAAGAAAGAAACTAAATAAAGGAATTGGCAGTCAGTCGTACCCGTGAAAAAGTATTGCCATCGTTTAGGTCAATAGAGCAAAATGTACTACCGGAGTGTATAATTTCTTTCATCCTATTTTCCAATGCGGCGGGTAACAACTGGGTATATCACAGAGGGTTGAGGAGGAAAAAAGTATGTGATTTATGCGTAGTAACTAATCCTTGTGAGTCTCTAAGCTGAATAAAAATCGGCTTAAAAAGAAGATTAGATCCCATGATCTTGAGCTGTCTAATAATAGCGAGTAAAGTATTTTAGGGTAATTTTAGCGACGCACTTTAAAGCGCAGGAATCCGATAATTCAATTCTGTCAAGATCCGTTTTTATTTACAAGGTTTTGCTATAGAAAAGCAGAATTATTCTGAATTAGGTGATATATGACATTCAGGTTTGCTTCAACGAGAGAGAGAAGATACCACACTACTTTCTACTTTATTTAGAACAATTTCGTTTATTCAAACAGGTTGTGTTTTACTCTCGGTTTGATTGTGTACGTTAGTTATATTCGTAATCAATGATGAGTTCTATAGATGTTGTAATTTCTTGATGTGTTTTCGTTCTGCGTTTTTTTTTTTCTTTTACTGTAGATATTAAGAAAAGGAAATTAATTAGATAAGATGCTAACTGGTCTGTAGCTAAGCTGGTTCCAATACAGCGCAAGAACCATTGCCGCTTGCCGATAGTATATTCCAAACCATTAGCAAACTAAACACGTTTTGCCATAAAGCCTCACATACATCCACATGTAAGTTAGTAGTGATAAGTCTTTTAGTTTATCGAAGTGTAATTCTTTTTGCTACATCATAACAGTTGAAATTCTCATACGCAATCATTAGGACTTCGGAGCAATATTTTATTTATTCGGTGTAATGTATGAAATTTGCCCACCTCGTTTCTACATTGGCGACTGATGAGTTGTCTGCCTTCACATAACTGCTCAGTAAGCCACTTCTGAATCGAAGTTGAAGATATATTTCCAATTCATTGTTATATCAAATGCTATTGATTGCTCACTGTGATCATCGCTTCTTCGACTTTAGCTGTCTTTTCGACATGACTCCTGAGTCGTAGGGCTTCCTTGAACAAGCTACACGTGATATCGTCATCGTATCTAGGATGCCACCGTCAATAGCAACCGCTGGCTCTGATTGCGAGCGGCCAAGCCCCATATAACTATCAATAAAGAAAGATCATTTTTTTTTAGCTCGATGGGAAGTAAGCTACTTCTCTGTAAGAATCCATGGCTCACAGACAGATCATGGAATCACAGACAATGTCAGCACATTTCTCGCATACTCATAGAAATTGGCTGATATTCTATGAAAAAAAAAAACTACACAGCTTGATATTGTGGATTTAAAGTAGTTGGCTTGAATTATTACGGGAAATAGTCTCTTTTTAGCGTACGCATTGCAGTGCTTCGCTCTTAAAATAACGAAAAGCGCTATTAGTACGTCAAGAAGACACATACGATAGTAAAAAACTTTTTACTGTCGTATAGTATAAAGCGTGTCAGTGACCTCACCAGCACAGTTTCGTGATGAGTTTCTTGATGGCATACTTTTTTATTTCTAAACTTTATTCCTGTTCCCATTAAACCTCTGCAATCACACTGTCATTGGGCTAGAATCACTTGTGGCTGGAAGAAACAGAGTTCTCTGCTCGCATTCTAGGTTCGCATCATTCTGACCGAGATAGTATTCCAAATTTACGATCTTATTCAACTAACCGACTCAGGGCGCACCTCTTATATTCTTATAAATTCTTACCTCAGGTATAATCGGTATCTACCTTCGTGTACGGCACCGTTATGGTTAATATTACTGTATTTGTATAACAATAAATACGTGGCAAAAAAGTTACGTTTTTTAGCTTTATGGGCCGATTGTATAGTGCATTTAACAGGAAAGATATAAACATTTCATAATAAAGATGATTGTTAAAACAATAATGCTCATATATTAGATTGGTGCCTGTATCATATCAGCCATTTGATAAAATTCCTAAACTTTAGTTCTGCCTAAGCAGACTTTAAAGAAATAAAGATATTTTTGGTCGTGTGGGTTGGGTTAATTTGCACGTAGGCATTCGTTTCGGATTGAGATAGCATCTAGAAAGACAACGAACGTCGGGGTCTCGAAAGTACATAAGAGAATACGAATTTGAGAAAAACTTTTAATGAAATAGAACAGTTGTTTAATTTAATTTAAGTTAGCTGAAAAAGTTACCGCAGTATTTTCAGGTTAGTCGCGTAACCCAGTGAGTATTTACTGAAGCCCGTAGGTAAAGTCATCCAATATCCATATTGAAATATTGCTTGTTGCGCATGACTTCTTCACACTTGCATAAATAACTTACTACACTCCGAATGGCTTAGTATGTGTCAAACTGCAGGTACGCTTGCCGCCATTTGCGAATATTTATATTAGTTAAATCAACACAATAAACAAAAGCAAGCGTCTATGATGGCTGACCGTAAAAAAATGGCAATCTACTTTTGTTGCTGAGTAGATTTATTCTTTCAATTGTGTTTACCCCATCCGTGGTTGGGTTAGGTTCTCTCTATCTTTAAATAAACGCAGTGCTTTTTACCACTTTTGTTATTACTGATAATAGGCTAGAATCACCTGCTTCGTATGGTAGGCACAAAAAAGAAAATTGTTAACTGGAAAGCTATCCTGATGGCTTGACGTGTGATCTGGTTATCCAGCCGTAAAATTTTGCTACGGGTAAGCAAACGATGTTTCTGCAAGACTGGATTTTGGATTACTATTTCCCTTGGTAACGTGCCATAACTGTATAAGATGGGGAACAAGCGCTGGTAGCCCTATGTTTCGAGTTTCTTAGGTCCAGCATCACCGTTAGCCATAGTTCCATCAGACGGCTGGCTGGCTGGCTGGCTCCCAGCATGAAACGAAATGTGTCTATGACCGGGTTCGAAGGAGCCTAGGCCACAACGTTTCCCTAGGATTAGCAAGCAAATACATTACCCACTAAGCTATAACGGGACTTACTGTGTGCTTGTACCTAACACAGTTCAACAGAAGCAGACAGAATCTAAGTGGCTGAATCAAAAAGGTGTTGCCTCCTTTTGCTTATTGGTTATGCCCAGTATATGAAAGTAACTTTGCCAAAAGCAGTTTTTTTAATGAATTATCTTCTCAGTAATCACAACTGATTTTTACGTTTAGGTTTTTATTGATATTTTCGTCTAAGGTAACCTTCCTTCATTTTTCTGCGGATCCAATTGTCTGTACTTAGTATATTGGTGCAATTGTTCCGAAAAAAAGATGGCCATCTTGTCCAACCATCTAAAGAGTTCTATTACCAAATTAGACTTCAGTCTTCTCTAAAATACCTTTCGTAATTCAAAGCTGACAGTGACGCGTTTTGTCTTCACGTCTTAATAACTAATTAATTAAATAAAGTTTACTATATGTTACCCATGACTTGGTTTTGCTACTCGTTTTTATTTTTCGTAAAACGATCCCGCCATGTTCTAAATCAGCAAACATCGCACGTGTGTCTGTATGTAGTCCTTCTTTGGCACGGGCCTTCACGCGCTTGACTATCACACTCCATTTGTTTAAATAAAACAACAAGATTAAAACGAACCCTCGTTCTTCCGAACATTTAGAGTCTGAATTCATCGTGAACAAGAAGATAATAGACCGCGCACGATCTGTGGACTTATAGGCCGATTTGAAGGCATAAAAAAAACTCGGGTCTTTCTATCTCTTAATGAAAATATTCACTCAATGCAACAACACCAACATATAACGTTCGTTTGCCAGTGAGCATGAGCGATTGCTCCGTCGCTTAAAATCACCCTTTACTTAGAAATGCTTTCGCTTCACAAATGGTTTGCCCATGTTGTGCTTTTTTTTTGTCTGTCATGCTGCCCGAACGGTCCTCTGTTATGCTAGGATGCAAGTAACTTGAAAAGCGTGTATATATTATGTAGTATTATCATCCCTTGGCCATTTCGTAGGGGGTAATTTTGCCTATGATAACGATTATTGTGCTGTTCATTTAAATTATATCTCAAAAATTGCATAGTTATACAAAGCTTCGGCAAGAGGGAATTAGATGTATCTGGAAAAGAGCTGCACCTCAGCGTACTAGCGATTGGGAGAGCAATGTAATAAGCTGTCAGGTTGAATATATTATATTTTCGGCTCCCTGTGCAGACATGGTAACCAGACTATAGATGAGTGTACGCTGAGCTGAACGCTTTTCCCGCGCCATCCAATGTCGCACAGTTTGACGGGTTACATTTGACGCGATTCTTAGGTAGAAGGTTTTCTGCAATGACGCTAGTTCGTTTCGAGATACACACGTCTCCCATAGGTGCCTTAATAAGTAATGAAATGTTTTCACTTGGATTTAATTGAATTTCAGGTTTACCGTTCTGCTTAAAATACAAGGCCGATAAACGTCTCTTTTTTTTTTAACTCAGTATATATTGCAGTAAAAAAATGCAGTTTATATTACTTGCTTTTATACATTAAAATATATTAGCAGTTGAAATATTCACTATTTTCTGTGAGCTGTCTAAGGAGATATACAAACCTCCTTTTAGGATATGGATAATTTGCTTTGATTCATATTGGCTGCTATTTGGTGACCTATGCGATGACAATAAGCTTTGACTCATTAACACTGAGGCATTGAAGTATAAGTCAGGAGAGTATTCGCAGCCTTCTTGATACAACATTCACCTTCAATAGCCAACTAGGAAATACCTAGCAGTACAACATAAAAACGAAAAGTAGCTAAGCTACGATAAACACAAATACACTTCATTTATATCACACCAAATCTAAGTACATCGAACTAGAATCAAACGAGATATTGGGTTGCGTAACATTGAAGTGGCCGCACGGAATAAGGCCATCCCCAAATGGCACGGACTAGTATATAGTCTCAAGCTTTCAAAGTGGTCTTCGATAAAAGCTGTAGTTTAGGTCAGGAGAATATCTCCTTCATCATTTAGCATTACAACAAGGGTACTTAAAGTGGACTACTAATATATTATAAAACGTAGCAATCACTGATGAATGACGGCACAGGCACACACGAATATGTACGCGTATTGAAAGTGTTGATATAGACATTTTTTTTTGGCATGTTAAAGTAACTTTTACACTAAAAATCTAGTAATGATTGGAGCTTAGCTCTGCGACTATCGCGTAAAAAGTTAACTGCAAGCTCATACATTGTAATCAACCATACCGACTCTATTATCGATTGACAATTGTTAAATCACGGTGATTTTTTTAACGAATTTTGACCGTGCTTCGATCATTCTCAATTGCATTTACATTCGTTTCGGTCGAAGGCAACCCTTACTAGTGTTACTAAGGAAGTTACGGCGGGTTACTAAGGAAGTTATTGAGAGGTTAAAGGTTCGGAAGGGAGTTGAATAAGGGCCTTTGAATCAGTAGTCGAGTTAAGCCAAGGCTTATTGCGTCAACTGATATACCAGTACTGTGCACTCTGGCAACAAAACCTGCCGGATTGAAAACACCCTATAGCCTATTCAAACTAGCTATGGGCAGACGAGGTGTGCGTCCAACTTTCCGAACGCAGACTCCTACCAGAGGGGGGGGGGGATACCGGAATAAAAAATACTCCCTCCACCTCAAAGACCACCTCATAGAAGATCCACTATGAAAGAAGATAGCTTTGTTCTATCTTGGTCGTTCATCGAGTAGCTATGGCATGTGGATAACATGTGCTGCAGCCTAAACGAGAACAAGTTTCTTAACTAGAAGAGAAACACGGCTTTTACTTCCCTTTTCAACGTTATTTACTATGTTGCTAGAGTATATTCGCACCACCTCTTATCTATTGAAATACGTAGTTTGTTTACGAGACATCTTAACCAGTATAAATCATTTCAGTCCTTTAATAATTTTTATAGTCGATTTTATAAACTATCAGTCCTTCAATGATTTTAAATACATACAGCCTTCAGGAAACACAAAATAAAGAAAAATTTATAATTGCGATAAAACGCAAACCAAGTTAAGTTGTCTCATTTACGTGAACTATTGTGACAAATAATTACCGATCTAAGCGGACGGTGTTTCTGTATGAACCACGATAGTGTTTTATTTTTTTTTATTAAGGTTATTGTTATCAGCTCAATTAACTAATAAAGATAAAAATACACGCGTTATTGTAATAAGTAACATTTTTATTTGTACAAGGGAGGGTTTGTGCGCCATGTTCCATGAATGCGATACGGCATAATGACGTTAATTGAAATATATAATAATAATTTGTTTCTAAATGAGAAATTATAACTGAGATTAATAATATGACTGGTAGTTTATCTTGTAGAACTACAGAACGTGAATAGAATTCAAAATCTAGAAATTTCCTTTAGTAGAGTTAACTGGCGGCCAATCTGAGCTACCTAAACACTTGACATTTTAAATCTATTGTCTGTACATGTAAGATTTTCTCGTCTCCCTGTCTTAGCGCAGCATTACTTTTTTGTAAGCAGAAGTTGATCATAATTGCATGCAAAAGGGTTTATATAAATAAGGTATTATAAGAATAAAAGATCTGGCTCAACATTATGGTATGGCTTATCAGTCTGTAACCCATTTGAAGGTAGGCGTCGCGTTAATCGGCAACTATCTCGGCCGATTAAGTCTTACTACTGGGACGGAGTCCAACATCATCCTGGGAACAGAATCATAGCACCGCAATAGTATGCGCATAGTATAAAATTATTCACTCTTAAAAGTCAATGACTTATTTGAACTGATAGAAGAAATGCGTGCATTTATTTATATACTATTCCAGATAAATACTGTCTGTCAATTGTTACAACAAGGTACTCTAAACATTTTACGTCTAATACTGCCGTCAAACATTACTTCAAAGGTGGCGAAGTTATCTAATGTAGCTGATCGTATTTTTCTCTTCTTAATAGAATTTTCGCAGTTTAAACTTACATAATTCTGATAGTGTAAATAAATCCAATCATTAACACACTAGTTACAAGCTTCTCTACCTGCCTCGCTAATTTAGTGAAAAGAAAAAATCGATCGAACATTTTTGGGGCCGCTGCGTGTCTACCAACACCACGATAAACGGATACTTCAAATGTCGTACAGATGCACTCACATATTAGCTAACAAACGTGTAAAACAGCCCGTGCTCAAGTTTAAGCAATACCTACATCACATAGAGTAATCCCAGATTTGCACTACTTCCTGTCTGTCTTTGCATTGGTGTGCATCTGCATTTGTACAATGGCATGCCTATATATACTCGACCTTTGCGGGCCATAACTTCTCGTTTAACTGGTAGAAAAACGACTAGCGTACAAAAGTGGCGTGAAATAGCGGCAGCAACGTAGATCTGCCGAGAATGAAGAACAGCAAGATCTATGGACTATAAGTTGAAAAAACCGCTAATGAAACTAGAGGGTACGAGAGTCAGACAAAACAATGCTTCCTGAAAGACACGTTCCGTTTACGCAATGTGTTTGGTGCTTGCTCTGATGTCTAGTAAGGGGCTTTCGTTCACCCTTCTTCCACGGGATCAAGTGCAACGGCCACCGAGGGCAGGTTACAGCGGCGAACGGGTAGCACGCAGCAGAGTTCGCTAACGTGCATACATACTCATGTATAATTTCATGAGAACGGCTTTTTGTGGGTGCGTGTTAGGGCTTATCTAGCGATGTTTTGGCCAGCGAGATCCTACTGCACTTATGCCCATCATCCTCTTTCGCTTTAAAGGTTTGCTTCTTGGATGTTTCCTTCAATGGTTGCATCATTTGTTTCAACGATAGTTCTTTCATATCCTGCTAGCTCCTAGGCATCTTTGCATTGCTATTTTGGTAAACAAGGGGGCACACTAATGAAATCGCTGTACATCACCCATAATACAAGGCCCGAACCACTCGATGTTTATGTATGTAGGTGTCAAACTGTCCTCTACTATTGTTTTTATATGCAACCTGATCGATGTATGCTAAAAAGACGAAGCAACCAAACCTAATCTTACCGTTTACTGCTTTTTCCGTTCAGTCTCTACCCCAATGTCCTTAACTAGCGTCGTGTGCAGGTCCTTCTACTTATCCATACTTTAGGGCCGTTGTTCACAGGCTTCACATGCGGAAGAACAGCTGTAAGCGTCCTATATTGGTCCCCAAAGAAAGGCTAACACACGAAAGAAGCATGCGTGCGCGCCTGTGGTAACCCGTGCTTTGAAATGGAATAGTCGGCAACGAGCAGGGCGCAAACGCGCTATGCGGTCAGCTGCCTCTCTAGCTGCTTCTTCGAAGAATCCTTCAAGGGCCCTACTTATATGGGAAAGGAAGGCATTAGGAAAGTGAGCACGTAAGAGATGAACTATTAAGGATCTAGTGGTTAACATAGAAGATGAGAATCCGAGGATAAAAAGGAGGTTGATTATGCTCAAACCAGCTGTACACGTCGCTCTAGGGTGTGCATCAGGCTGTCGAGGAAACTAGAAACCCATACATTGAACAATGGACGGCGAAACGGAAAATCTTTCTTTTTAGAAAAAGTATGGAACGCCTGCGCACCTTTCATTGTAAGATTTTTTTTTCTCCTATATAATGTACATCTAAACCGTTGCCGGCGGCTTTTTGTCGCTGGTACTTGCCAAACATAGATGGCTGGCCCTTGGTGTAGGCTGAAAGGCCGACGACTTTGTGTGCAAGAAGCTCGTTTCCGGCTCTGAATTTTCTGCCAAAAAGAGGCGGTGCTTTTTCCTTTTTCCCCGTCTCAATTCTCTACCCCCCCCCCCCTCCCCCTGTTGTCGCAGTAAAGATAATACGTGAGCAAGGAAAGAGAGACCACAGGTTTGCCTTTCAACGAAAACTAGTAGTTGGTGAATAGCCCACATTTTCTAGGGTATTTGAGTACCATTATAATTTGCCTGCTGATTGTTAATCTTGCCTCTTAAATATGAGCTGTCAAGGAAGCGGCATGCATGCAGAAATAACGAACTTCACATTTAACCATGATTTTCGCATACGGCACTAAATGCGTGAATAAACTTCCTCTTACTATTCACCGTGCCTCCTCTTGTGAAATCTTAAACTGCCTGTTAAACCTGTAGTTAAGGGTAAATTGTACATTTTCGAAAAGATTTGCGTTCCCCTACGGGATGTCTTTGGTGAGAATCGGAGTCGTTATTCACACGATCAACCCCCTTAGTGATGGTATTGTTTCTTCTTTCTTTTTGTTCTTTGACCCTAGCGCCATAACACTACCACGAAACGTCTGGTCACATGTTGACGGCAGTCAAAGAACCAAAGACACAAGTCAGAACTAATAACACTTGCAGACAGGGGGGTCGTTTAAATTCGGTTCAGGCTAGTGAAAAAATCTGGATCAACCTTGTGTGTATTTGAGCCTTTTCTTCCAGCCTTCGTAAATACTGTCAACGTTAGCTGACTCAGCTTACACCTGCTTTCCCGGAGACTGCTCGTCGCACCTCTCCCCCTAGACCGAGAATAAAAACGTTAGGTCCTTACAGGTTCTTAGTCTTTTATATCTGCACGCTCATATCTAAAAGTCCGTTGTGTGATACGAACTGCGAAAGTTGTTTTGGCGCACCTATACTCGTTGTAGATAGTTAATCTCTAAAGGCTTTGTTTCTTTTCTTGATACATGGCCTATTTTAGTTTAGTGTTGAGAACCTATTTTTGTAAGTAATCTATTTTTTTCCCAGAAATAGGCAATACCTTTCCAAATATTATTAGTCCTTTACAGATCTCTAGATTCTTTAAAATTACAACGTTCTTCTCATTAGAGACACAGTGCTAGCTCATGAAGGTTAGGCTAAGGTCAGCTTTCTTTTACATCTGAATGCCTGTCGACGTTCTCAAGAAGATCAAATGAATTACTGCTAGAGGTAGACAATAGACAAACCTATGACGAATCAGAACAGGTAATGCCGATTCAAATAATATCCTACTATTCTACTGTGCGATCATGCATGACTATATGCCATTCCATTAGCCTTTGTATCGTTTTACCTTTTGACCGTAATAACACAATTATCAAATACATGCAAAATTAATTTGTTTTAATATTTTTGGCCATTCTTGTATCGCTAAAATCGGTGGATTCGATTATACAATGGCACTTGATCTAATTATACAATACAACTAAATAGTGTTATTGATGCTAAAAAAATATTTAACGATCTTAGTTTACACATATATTGGGCATACTGAAGAATAACACAATAGAATAGCTCAAAGCTTTTGGCCGATTCTAAAAAGGTATCTTCTATTTTATTCAACTTGTCAGAAATAGCTGTGAGCATTGCTAGCCCTAAAAACATTAACTTTGAAAACCCTTCATGCCTATTGTAAAACGGAGAAGCCGCCTAAAATGTGATGTAAACCTCAAAGACATATATGTATCAGCTGATTAAACATCTCTATGCATCTTTGCTTGTAGCGACGTCGTGTACAGGTTTTCCGCATGGCTCAAACCCGCGTAATAATATCGGGTGCATGCTTCTTTACGCCCCTAAAGTTGCCTGACTCATCGGTCTTTTTCACAAACGAATCATGCATCTCCGCAAAGAGACTTCACCTTCACTGGAAATACACGCAGGTGTCTTATACGGAGTCTTTAGGAAATGGCCTACTACATATATAGGTGCGCTGGCCGTAATTGTCCTACAGAATTGCAACCGCTTCTACATTCACCTATAGATGCAGGATCCGTGTAAACCCCAAAAGATGCCTGTGGATAGTCTTAACTCAGACAGAAATAAATCGCTGAAACGATACGAACTTCAAGTTTCAAAACCAATGCTTTTCCAGTCCTTAAATCCCGGTCCCTCAACTGATCACATTACAAAATCGAACCTTCTCCGCTTAATGGTACCGTTTTTCCCTGTCTTTGATTTGAATGAACCCTTCATAGACCAATTCCCCTTTGAAGTTGTCGCTGCTTACAAAACACACTCCTTTAACAAATCAACTTTGCCTTACCAACCATCAGCAAGCTGTAAGCGTGACTTCTTGCAGGAAGCATCGCAAATAGAAAGAAGTAGACATTTGACTAGTGGATCCGCCTAAAAAGATCTTCGATGGCAGGACCATAAAGCATCATGGCTCTCTGACGCTGGCTGACCGGCTCGATCTTTCTTTTGTTCTATATTTGTGCATCCATATATCATGGGTTCCATAAGGCTAATATACACAAGTAGGTGCGTTCTATAGCCAGTTTGAGAAACTCAACATGACTAATGGCAAGGGAACTGACGTAACAAAAGCAGCACTTATTAAGGGATTGGGAATAGTGCATATATATATATATTATTACCCCGCTAGAGGATCGATTGTCTGTCTATTTTTTTTTTAGGAAAAAGTTCTAACATCCACTAGTTAGTTCCGCACATGTAATTGTCTCCTTTAGGAAAATTGTCGCACTTCTATCTGCATGTGTATCGGACTGAAGAAAGCATACGAGCGCTCCATAGAACGGATTTTTCTTGCTGTGTAAATTACTTTCGCAATGTAATACTACGACCAATGATGGCTATTTATAAACAAAGGTATGAAAATTCGAGCCTTCATTAAGGTACTATTTATTTTTTTTTGAGAATACGAGTCCGCTTGTTTATTACTGACGTAGATGTACTCGCTGCGGCTAGCTAAGATATTGACTCCTGCTAATGCGCTCTATTCCATTCAGGGCAAATAACAAGGATCAGCCTACGAAGCCAAACGGCGTCTAGTTGATATCAGGAGAAACATTTTTTGTTCTTAGCATCTTGATTTCGCTTTTTAGTCAATCTGTTTAATTTTTGCTAGCTAGGTTTCTCTGTTTTCAACGAACGGTTCTCTAGGATCAATCAAAAGCCCGTCTGAGTAACGCTATGGCACACATTAAATTCCATTAGCTAATTAAAGCTTGCCAAAATAGCTGTCTTTTTTCATATATTAAATAGTAAATTTTAGACTGGTCTAGTATGATATCAGGATTATAATAACAGACTTCAGGGACACAAAACGATAACTGGACTTTGATAAATTATTGTCGTGTCACTTTTGTATGCCCAAATGGGCCAACCAACATGTTTTTACGTGCACGCACTTTTATGGAGAAACTGGCGCCAGCTATAGTTCTTGCGGTATTTATTATTTTGTGTCAACGAAAACTGTATATCGTAAGCCAACATGAACAGATTGATGCGTCTCATGTACTCTGGTCGGGTCGTTTGAAAAAATTTGTTATTTAAAAGGTCGAGGGCGGGGAACAATCGCTAGAGCATGATTTACGCTACCACCTTGATTAGGCGTAGTTTGTGAGGTAATCGTGTTGAAATGGGCTATATTTCACAATATCGCAACAGGGGAACTTTCTGACATATTTAATAGCGTGGTTGTTGATACAGGTAAGGCAGCCGAGGACAAAATACAGTTACTCTTGATACTCCTGTCTCTTTTTACAGCTACGAGGTAGGCCCAAAATGAAATATGTTATATCATCTGGTCAACTTTTGGGTCAATTTACCAGACCGAACCCGCCGCTTTGAAGACTTTACCAAAAGCGAGTATGGGTCCCGTCAGGGTTGCATTGCACGTATTATATAGATCAGGCAGTAGAAAAGCGTTGATAACTGCCCGTGTGAAATCACTTGATTAATAGTTTTAGCAAATCGGAGACAAATGTCAGTCCCGCTAAGTTTGCTGCTGTTGTGAGACTGCTATTTGCGAATAAGATGAGAAAGGTTCATTTTTTGTGTAATCCTTTTACGAATGGTTAGGACAATATGTGTTTGGATAGAAAATTAACATATACAGTTTTTTTTTAGAAACAAACTTCTGGACCTAATTACGATGGACGAACGATTCTGGAAGAAGGGAGTAGATGCCTCAGCAAATCGTCTTGGGAGGCCATGATCAAATATTGACAAAACTTGCGATTTGACCGAAGGCTATGTATATGCACGCACTACTCATTCATATAGGCACTAGCCGCATTTGCGACGGTCATGATCATACATAGCTACTGCTACTACTACTACTACTACACGATTATCTGGTTACTATGGAAAAATTGATGCGGTAGCAAATTATAATTACAAATAGATTGTAACAGTGCAAGATATTTTTAGAGACTAGCTAAGTGTAATGTAGACTTTTTTTATATATATTTATGGCAACTATCTGATATTGTTTCAAGTTTAGATACTATTTGCTCAGTGTATGCATGCTTGGATGACACAGTTTTCAAAAGTTAAGTTAACGGTCAAGGACGGCAAGAAAAACCATTACCGCTCGTCACTCTGCTAGTTTTAAAGCGTTTCGGTATACTCATAACAGCAATTAGCCGTTAGCCTCGGCCATTTATATAATGAGCAAATATTACACGTTTCAAAAGAGAATTCATTACGGTATCTGCCATAAGTCTGACGAATGGCACCCACCGACTTATCGCTATTTAGCTAGAGTCCTTTTATATCGACAGTCGTAACAAAGTAAAACGCTTGCCCTTTCAAAACTTGACACACCTCATAACTAACATGGTAAACAAAAAAAAAATGAATGAATTAACAAATATATGTTAAATTACTTAGTGTGACTCAAATTATGCACTGGGCCTGTTGAAATGAACAAAATATGAAAATAACATGAGTGTTTTTATTTATACGAACTGGGTAATCATCTGCCAACCTAGCATTACTTGTTACGGCACAAGAGGCCTATTGATTCACGTTCACCGTGTCATCCTAAGGGTCGTAGGAGCTGTGGGCAGGCAACTCATTAATGGCAGATTCTCAGTTTTCCCTAGACAAGTCCGTTGTTACAATCATTCGTTGCCAATGGTGTGTGCCAATAGAATGGAGATCTGGTTCAAACCCAAATCGTAACAGGCTTGACGCCCTCTTTCTCGGCTCAGTTTGGCAAAGCGCTAAACAGGCTTTCGATAAACACCAGAAAATTACATTACCATTATATCGAAAAATGAGTGTGGCAGGGTAATAGAGAGGCGATAACGCGTGGAAGCCCAGGACGGTTCGTGGCAAGCGGTCACCTTAATGATGGGTCCGGGGTAATGTGACATTGTTCTGCATTTTTTTTTGTTCGTAAACGCTGACTTTATGCGAAGTAATTGCTCGGAAGAAACTCGCTTTGTTCTTTATTTAGTGCTAGTACAATGGACGACGTTAAATTTTAAGCTATGTATTGATTGAAATGTTTAAGGGAGTGTTATGTTGTGGAGATCGCTGTACAGGATCTATTCGAGACGTCAGTACCGAAATTATAATGGGTAGTCAGAGGCATTATTATTCTGGTACGCCCGCATGAGATCACATAATAACAAACCCGCATCTGTCTGGTTCTCAATATGTTTTTTCGCTTCATTCTTATCTTGTTCGAACTGGTGGATTTTTATCAATTACTAGACTTACAGTACATAAAGCACATACAGAACAGAACGAACGGCCTAAGACCATTTGTAGCTTATTAATAATAGTTGAAAGTTTTGGGGTTGATTGTGATGTAGCAGATTGTTAACCCAACTATGTCAACCTCGACGTTTCTGGAAAATTCATTAGGAATATTTGGTACTTCGGGGCGGGCGAGGCAAATCAGTTACAGAGACGGCCTGAAACGTGATAGCAATAACAATGATAGTCCACAAGCAATTCTACTTATATAGAGACGTAAACACCATAAAATAGTGCACCTAGTGCACCGATGCACCTAGTCATCGCTTAACGTTCTACTTTGTCTTTACAAAAAAAGCCTCATTTATATATATCTTGAGGGGTGTGTATACCCTCGTGGTCGGCATTTTCAATGCAGGTAAAACCTGTTATGTGAATCTTTTTTTGGAGTTGATTGACTGCTGTGGAGGCAGATAGCCACGGGTTTATTTTGTGCGGACAGTGACTCTGTAGTGCATTTCTGGTCGCTACCTGGCCTCCCCGTATGACCTTAGGACGACAAAGCTAGAACCGGTTAGTCTTTGTACAGTTACAAAAGACCAAAAAGTGTGCGTAAATCGTTGAATACAACTCGGAAAGTTTTTTTACGTACAAACATGTATTGCTCCTGTACCCAACGAGCGACTGAGAAATTTTTGTGGGTAGTAAAGGGTTGCGATATAAACTTTTTATCGTCGATCATCGCGGTCAAAGATGATAATTTGGACGAGGCATAGTATCTACACTTTTTACTGTTCACTGAGTAGCTGAACAATTGCTTTCTTTTAGAGATCGAATGCGATTATATATATTATGTTTGAGTGAGTGATAAATATTGATTATCTGTCTTTTTTTAGTATGAGCGTCACCTTTTAGCCGTATTCAATGGCCACAACCAAATATCGCTTTATTATTGCCCCAGGTCAACTAGGGTTAGAAATGAAGTGTAGAATCGGGTTGAAACGATTCACTTCAGGTGTGTACAAGCTTAGTCAAATAATGTAAGCAGAGCGGATTCCATTGTTAATCGCGAGTATGGAAGGGGCATGGGCTCCTGTGGCAATAATGCACCATTAGGTAAAACGTAGATTTTACTACAGATCGAAAGAATCTTTGGCGTGATACGGTAATGAATTCCTCCCCAACAGCTATCTATGTATGTCGGATGCACATTTGCAGATATTAATAGAAATATTGACGTACTACTAAAGCGTTTATCCAGTCCACGCTGCTTATTTTAATGTTCAGCTATCGAATGTGATTGGACCTCTATTACATTATACTGGAAAGCGGCTTCAGTCGCTGTAAAAACACTGATACCACAGATGTATTACAAAATGACGACTACAGCCCAAAAATTTGCCTCGTTACTTTGATGGCTTTCGTTCCTCATCGCCTTTGTCAGCTAAATAAATAACTTTAACAAAATCACTGAAGGCAAATGATAAAATCGGTAGCTCAATCTGACCTATTAACGCGGAATCAGTAGTCTCTACAAACTTCGGAAATATCATTAAGAGTGTAATCCGTATTGTCGTACCTAATTTGAAATAGCACCTTACGATTTCTCGCTTTAGCCTTTAAACGTATTATTTTTTAGCAATGAAAACGGTTAAATATAGCGCTACTGGAAGCAGTTTGTAACAGCTAACTTCACCTTTATTTTATCCATTCAATCAGGGATAGCGCTATCGTTCCATATTCTTTAGGTAGTAAGTCACCATATGGCACCAGAAAACTGAACCAGTGTGCTTCGATAGACAAAGATAGGCCAGCAAGAGAAAAAAGCTAGTTGGAATATGTATGTGCCTGCGTGCTGTGTCCGAGCCGGATTGGACGCTACGATGCCTTATGACCTTAACTCCTCCACTATATAGATCGCTTTCCATTATCGCTCGACCTATTGTCACTAATGACATTGATTAATGTAATAAGAAGGTTTACACATCGAGGCCTCTTATTCCAACTTGGTTTGATATGTTAGAAAATGCCCACCCGATTGTATTGATTCAATCATAATCCAGATCACTATTACCTTCGTAATCTTACCTCAGTCTACAAAAAAGCTACACAGTCGTAGATAGCTGAATAATCATTAGTGCCCATAAGCCACTTCCTAGTTCTCGCGATCCTTACGTGTTCGGATTGCCAAAGTTTATGTATGCTTCCCTACATGTACAAAGGTTAATCCTTATCTCGCTTTCTGACCCTGTTTACTTCTATTATCTAGAACTTAAATTATGATAGTTATCTAGAATGTATGAGGCATTCATGATGATTCAGACCACTCTGTAAAATAATACACATATGCCATTCGCTATTCTGCCGAGGATCATTGCCAGAGGTAATAAATATGTTTCCAATCTGTGTACACATAGATATTCCTATAAAATCATAACTTGATGCATACATCGAGTGTAACTGGCTTGGATACGTTCCGTCTAGATGTCTATTTGTACGACTAACTTCTATTAAGCTTAAAAGCCCCTCCAGCTGTTGAAAAAGCTATCCCCGTTTAGCTTTTTCCCCAATCAACTCGGCGTCCTATCTCACGCGCTCACAGAATATTTGGATACGTTTGAGTGGGAGATGAAGGACAAATTGGCGTGTCTACAGCTGCGCAGTTCACGAGCGATATTCGTTTCAAATAGAATTGTAGAAATAATCGTCTTTTCCTTCGAAACCACAATGATTATGCTATCCAACGGAGCACATTGTCTTCCGCTAATCCTGTATCGGATACTAGAGGCACAATAATTTGGTAGCATATTTTTATCGAAGTCATACCTCAATTGCGTCTAATAAAAACTGCCAGGCTTTTTCAAAAATACCAGTATGAAGAGTATAAACTACATCATACACATACAAATAATAATACGATAGTACACGTTCATTCTTCAAAAGCGGCTGCTACTATTTTTGTTATAACAATTTGCGTCTGCCTGTTTCATTAATATTTAATATTTTGATACAGACAACAGGAACTTTTCAAGCAGTAATACATTATGATTTGCACAAAAGCCTCGTTTTTTGGCCTTATTTTATCACAGAATTTTCATAACTATCTTCCCTTTACTCTGATCTCTTTTAATTTATTGAAATGTCATGCATATTCGCGCGTGTAAGCAACAAGTTATAATTAAACGCAAGCCCTGTTCATTGTATATATATCTATCACTTAACGTGTAATGTGAATAACGTGCTCGCCTGTTAAACTTAGATATGTTTGGCGGTTCAGGTTTGAAGCCTGATATAAACACACTCCGATTCGCACTAGAAGTCAGTCGTCTCAAAGAATGTCCAACAGCTTAAGTATCAAACCTAAAAAACGAAAAACATCGTATACACACAGGCGGCAGTACGTATATATAAGCTTGTCGATAAATCTGCGTTGCATCGACAACTCTCATCATGTGACAAAGACATAGCACCGCCCTAACAAACATAAGACTAAAACAAGGAGTAGAAAAAATGCGACGGTGCAATTTGAATTGCTATCGGATGCATCAGCACAAAGACACTGCAAGAGAGAAATCCTAAGGGGTTGCACGGATCGCGAATTTCATTGACTGTTGGCCTGACCGTTTAACTGAACACTACGTATTAGTGCTGTTACCCCCCCCCCCCCCCCCGCCCGTGCAATATGGTCTTGCTCTTCGCAAGTTGTTGCTCTGCGCTGACCAGACGCGATATTTCTAATTCTATACCGTCTATCGACGTCTCTCAACGACTGGCTGTGGAGATGTGCATTGTATTATAGTTTTCGTTTGTACACGAACACAGAAAGCAGCTACGAATGCAACTGGATGCCTTTTCAGAAAAGACGTAACCGACCGTCATTGCCGGGGTGCTGGTTCCGGAGGCAGGCAATGCCCTTATAACTAGGCCCCTCTTCAACCTAAAGCAAAATAGAACAACCCTCTCGCCTGGAGTACATGCATCCATACGTCACTTACGTCTCGGGCGGGTTGGCCAGCCGAATCGAATAGCCAATCACAGATGGCAGCTCACCGGCCACAGCAACAACTGACGCTTTGATCCATGTGTGACCTATATATATATATGTACTTAGTAAAATAGGTAGGTAGATAGATTCGAAGAGCATAATACTATTTGCAGTCAAATAATAATAATAATATCGTGCATACTACCAATAAATATACTAGGTTCATAGACTCATAGCGACGAGCAGTTGATAGCCCAATATACAGTACAAACCTTGAAGGTTCAATCGTACCCGGAAAAAGTGGGTAATTTTGACACTTCTGCTCTATTCGTAATTCAATAACGGTTTTGTGGGGAAAATCGGCGGAAAGCCAATTAGATACGAAAGTATAGGATCTTGGGCAAATATGAAACATACTTCTAGCTATAGAGAGCAACTTTTATAATACAATGAAACATAATAACGTAAAGTTGCAGGTTATGAAGGCCAATAGTTCACTATCTGAGTAACCGAAAGTTCCTTTGAAAATGCACAGCAATAACTTGGACAGCTTGCACGTTAATGCAATATTATTCGGTTTGTAATAGAAGTATTAATGAAAATTCGTTGAATTCAACTTCAAACGACTGCAAAGCTGACAACATATCTACCATTACTCAACAGACGTATGCAGATTCACCTGCGAGCGCCTCGCTGGCTTATTTGTCACGTACTGATATAGAAACAGAATGACAGACCATCGTACGTCTAGCTCATTCTACATCTCCTCTTTTGCTCGGTTTCCTGCTCAATCTCTGGCAATTTGTGCGTCTGAGAATAGCCGCAGCAATGTATGTTTATAAACTTCGGTGGGTCCATTTGAGAAATGATAATCGTTTGGCCATTTCGTTCGTGCCCGCTGACCCGCCTGTACAGCTAGCTGCATGATAAAACTAGGACTCCGTGCATATACTGTACGTGATAATATCGCTGGCTAATTCGCAGACAACAAACTGCTACACCAACGATCACAAAGTCTCTGACGATTGTGTTCTTTTCCGTACATAAATCGGTTTCATTCTAGTTACAGATATCGGTCCATCGAGGCCGTTAACCACGCACATCCTCTAAGCGGCGGCCACTGGACCTGCTATTCGTTAGGCGTATTGATGTTATTTAGTGAGCATTTAGTCTTATTGCAGTTTCATGAACAGCCAACACTGTCCAAGTTACTCGGCTAAAGAAGATATCTCGTTTCTCACACTACTCCTTTACTCTTATGAGAAGCATCATTTTTGTTGGATCATCACGATAAATTTTTTACTTTAGACTTTTGCGGAACGCAGTTATGCAGCGATCGTTTTGTTGGTATTTCAGTATTACATAGTCAACAGTATACTGCAACTTTCGTTTAGTGATACTTGGCTGCATAAAAAGATCACGTCACTTCATAGGGGCTATGTATAGCGCGGCGTTAGAAGGGGTTCTATGCGTTGCGAAGACATGCAGGTAAAGGTCGCAGATTTGATCTCCAAAATCGTTATTGGTAGATTCTCATACTGTGTAATAGAAAGAATATACGTCGTTTGTTTTTTTTTAGGTATACTTGTAATATTCACCAAAATGTCATTTTTGTGTAGGAACAGTCATCAAAAGCTGCCAGTTAGCCAGTAGAGTAAAACTACCGTTTTCTAGCGAGTAGGAAATTCTCGTAATCACAATCTTGATTTCTTACCGACTTGTACTATTTTAAGTAATGTTATTTCTGCGTATACACATACGTCAGAGATAGCCAAAATGATTTTTACGGCCTGCGAATAGAAATCGACCCAAAACTCAATACAAACCAGAACCCCTTATACATAAAGCGTTGAGCCTCATGCTGGTCAACGACAGCCATCGTGAAGGTGTTCCTATAAAGCACAGGAACATCGTATACTGGTTTCTGATCGATAAATACAAATAGAGACTGTTTGAAAGAATTATGACTCTTAAATCAACCTGATTTCATGTAATTAATTCTACCTATGATGGTTGAAATCTACTTTTCAAGTGGACGAACCAGACAGTATAGTCCTGTAAAGAGCTGTTCAGGATAACACGCCCTCCTTTGAACTGAATCATCTTTGATATGTGTCATTAGGGATTTATGATGTCCGGAACGGCTGATCCGACGACGCAATGTGACTGCGGCTCTTAATTAAAAAAGCAGCCCTAAATTTCCGAACGGTAGCTATTGCATGGTTACACTATTCACTCTGCCACAGATGAAAAATCGGTATAAAGGCTTTGCTCATTTTTGCTGTTGCACTTCCTATAGCAATTGGAGCTCGATAGTGCTGGCGCTGTTGTCTCCACATGCTTGGAGCAGTGGGAAACCTTCACCTTTCGACTATCTACGACCGTTATCGTTCGATAACGGTGCTTTTGCGCTGTGTGCGTACTTTTGATTTCGCGTTTGTTATCGCATTTACTTTTATCCAACAGCAGGACGTCGTTGAAATTGTAATCGAAAAAAACATGTACGATTTGCCAAATGCCCAATACGGGCCGACGTTGCGTTTGGTTGCACTTTCGGTACAATATATCCAGCCGTACAGAACGTACATAATCGAAGTTGATCAAAGCGCCTTTTTTTCCTATTTGCTTTTTCCTTTTCTAGAGACCAAACGCGTCCTGCCTTTTGGCCTTTGCTTCGTTAACTCTAATGTTAACTTCGATTATAGTAACATTTGCAAAATGAACACGTGGTTTTCCATACGACGGCTAATGTTACCGGTATTTACGCGTCACGCCTGACGTAATTACTGCTCTGACCACTTACACACATCGCCTCGCATTTTACAACCACTATACTCAACGAAGGGCATCCTTTCGACGGAGCGATTGCTTGTTCTGGCCTGCGCGGTCCCTTTATTGTCGATCAATTCACATGAGGCGGCATCATATTGATATCAATCTTAATTAATGCCTCACTTACGATTTGTTTTCGTCCGTCTATCTCAAGATAGACGGATAAAAAAAAGTCAATCATAAGACAAAAAGAGAGGCTTCGAGCCACTCTTCTTGCCTTATGACTCTCGCGAAGGGTTCTCTTAGGGTACCTACTCTGTGACTGATAGGAAATAAAAGTCCAGTAAGAGCAATAGAAAATTCGCAGATCTTCAACAGATTCATTTAATGGAGATTGTCATGGAAGCAATGGAAGTTTTTTTAGCTCACTACACAAACAGGCGTCGCGCATCTCATCAACGAATTGTAACGGTCGCGTTATTTAAAGCACTAGCTTTCAGTGTTGCAGTCAGAGACCTAGCCATTATACGAATTTTCGGATAGGCACGTTATGGCATAACTTCATGTCAATGGTATAACGAAACAATTTTTTGATACATTTGATTTTGTTCGTACTACATTGTTCCTTATCTCTTCTATAACATTTTCTCGGATCGTAGATTTCTCTCGTATGTCCCCGTTGCAGGTTCATATCATAGGTTTTTCGCCGCAATAAATACGTCTGCATGCTAATATTATCAAGTGGTTTTGTTATGTGTATCTTTGAAATTGAACCTCATTCCTTTTTCCGCTTGCGAAATCCCTTTGTGATGACACAATTCAAAGAAAGCAGCGCCGAAAGACGGGTCGGCTGCTTTTACTTAGACGTGATCCAAAAGGGGTAAAGAAAATGAATGTTCAATGTCGTTATTGCTTAATAATAAGTTCAAGTTTACTAACAATATTATCCAAGCAACTAAACATAGCGTAGGCCCCTCCGCTAGCCACGCAATTGATTGGAGAAGGTTACGGCTCGATGTAGACTGTCAAGTCGAAAGTCTTCAACTTAGCCATAGACGAATGATAGGCCTCGCCACTCGTTGTTATTTTCGGTTCTCTAACAAGGAGCGATCGTAACGACGCCAACACAGAATCTGAATATCAAGTAGTAAGTTACTGTTGTGTGTCGTTATGTTGCGGGGTCACGAGACAATTATAGAAAGGAAGGACAAATATCTTTTAAGGCCATATAACAGATCGTAGCAGAGTGTACAGGATTTTGCATGTACATGTGTATGGATCTATGAAGATCTGCTTGTGTGTCGTGATTGCCATTAGTGAAGAAGTTGCTGTAGCTTCGGCTCAATTGCTGAAGTAACTATTCTGTATTTACGCTCATTGCAGCGAGGCCTTCATAGCCTTAACGTTTCGGAATCTTTCGCCGGCTGTCTGCTTCATAGCTATTTGCTACTATCGCTTGTTACTATCTAAATAAGTGCACCCAGTGCACTGAAATCATTTGCTGCTTGTTTATGGTAATATTGGGACTAGATACACTGATGTGACATCGGTAAATTAAGGGCCTCTTTAGCGTATCTTTGAGGTCGAATAATTATTCAAAATATACATGTATGAGCAAAAAAAAACAGTCGCGCCAATCGATACTCACTGCTTTCAAGTGCGCCCCAATTCTAAACTTATGCTTATCAACATGTCACATACACGATTGCCACGAGGATCAAATGAATTATTGGTTAGTCAGTACGTTGCAGTTTTTGGAAAGTTTCTTTTCCCTATCTTTTTATCCCGACGTGATAAACAGGCAGCGCATAAACGTAGTGGTGATAACATTCAAAACTGACAGTGTAACGAGGTCGCGCAGTTGATCCGTAGCGCTAACAAACAAATCAATTTCGAATCTACGTCTTTGTCGCATCGTCAGGCCGCAAGGGCACGAACGCGGTATAAAGAAAAGCTCTGCATCGTTGATGTCGGGACAAGTCTGTTCGACAGTAGCCCTAGCTTGCGATTCGCATGCAGTTGCCTCTGTGAACTATGTGCCTCTTGCGGAACAGCCGTCCTACCGATTGTTCCAGCGCAGGTGGTGCCGACCGTAGATGTATCGGATACAAATGGAGGTAGAATAAATAGTAGAGCCTAGCTTGTAGCTGCATCCTTGATATCCAGTGAAAAGCCAAGTGTGCATGCTCACGGCACAACTCGACAGTAGCAGAATCAAAGCTTGACCATTTTCTTGTCTATGGTAATGTTGATGGTGTACACAACGATCGGTAGCGAAAACAATGTTTATGGAAGAGTAAAGTGTTCTTCTCTGTCGCCATCAAGGTAATCTGAATGTAGCGAATACTGGGAGCATCGGGTAGCGCTTGATGTTGCCAGTGGGACTACTAATGGACGTAACGTGTTCCACCTTCCAGGGCGCAGCTTACTGGAGCCGACGGGAGGAGGGAAAGCAAGCAGGAAAAATTATGAAGATCGGAGAGTTGAAGAAATAAGGATATCGATCTATCAATAGAAGACTCTCCTGATGACAGGCGCACCCGGTGACAACAACGACTGCAATGCGTCGACTTTTTCTCTTGTACCAATCGTCTAGTTGGAACGTTCTTCTCTAACGCTGTCGAGAAGCTCAAAGATGGCACACCTTTGAACACCGGACGTAGGACGTAGGAACACCGACCAAGTGACACGCTAATATGAAGCCATCGTCCCGCTGCTGGGTACGTTGAAATTGCCACCAACATCAGTACTGCCACTTCCATCTTCACACTAAATAGGTGTGCACATCGTGTGGTGTCTCTAAAACTTTGACTTATGCTTTACCGTGTCAGGAGGAAGGCACCGTGTAGTCGTTCTTTGCTCCGCATCAGTTGTAACAACGTTTGGAACGGAGACCGACAAAGCTATTCTAAAAAGGTAGAACGGCTGCCAATGCGATCCAAAAAGGATCGTCGCACACGCGCATTTTGCACGCACGAAGGGTACTCGCGTACAGTCTCTATAGATAGAAGACTTCAAACAGATATCTGCGAGAGCATTCTTTTTTTTAGATTTTCTATCCTGTCCCTTTGAACGGGGCCAGGCATCGCTCTTCGGTAGGAAACAGTGCCACTGAGCAAGTAGCTGAGAATAGACCTGTGGAAGATTCGTGTTTCGAAATAACTAGGGGTCATGGACATCTATGTTTTACGGCGTGTGTGCAAGTGTCAGCGCTACCTCATGCTCACTTGTCGCACTATCGCATGCTCATCACACTCACTATGCGTCCGTAGATGTTAATGAAAAAACCTTGGACTTCCAGTGACACAGATGTCTGCTTACACGTCTTGTATACGAGGTGAAGGCAGCCACTTCAAACGCATGGCTCAAATCAGAGTTCCAGACGTTGCTGAGGTTCTGATAAACTTAAATGCAAAAATGCACTACAGCGAAGAAAGGTAGCCCACTTAGCTCTCTTACATATGTTTGACTGCATTTAACAGCTGTTACACTCTTATGGAGGAATTATTCGCTTGAAAACAATACATCACATTTAATATTTTCCGCAGATGGAAGAGAACGGACTCAGGAAAGGTGGAGGACACGATGAAAAAGGTAGGATACAACATGATGCGGTTGAAAGCGCGACGCGTTTCACGCATCAGGCACTGGCACAGGCATTGGCGTGAAGCCAGCAAGGAAAGAAAAAGCTAACTGTGGAAGTCAACGACGAAAGGAGGGCCGACTTAGAAAGCTGTGATCATCTATAGGAATCGGTAGAGGCAAATGGAGTCACGGAACGTATGGAACGAACTCTAACCCAAAAGATTCTTCGTCACTCGGGATATAGCAGTGGCGGTGGCACGAAGTTTGCTGAAGCCTCAGTGAGATCTAAGTCCTTTCAGAAGAATTCGCAGTTCGCACCGTGTCTGTCTTATCCACTATTCCGGAGGCCGGCCCAGCTTCCTTCGTCGCCACCGCTATTGCTACGGAAATGGCAGTAGAAATTGGCCACTTGAAGGGTGAATTCGAAAGCGATGTTTACACAGCGCCACGAGAACTCCGCGACTATTAGCAAGCCACACATACGAACTCCCGGAAAGGCAAAAATACTAATTCTAGACATAATGCATCCGGGACCAAACGCAAGGCACGTGGTGCTGCGCTTTTTCCAGTCAGATCAGAATCGTCGCTCGTTGGCAACACAGCACTAAGTTATCTGAAGACTTCATCAAGTACAGCAGCAACAGCGTGAAGGCCCTTATCGGAAGCATCTAGACAACAGGCAGTTAGCGCAGTAATTGAAAGGGGGCGGTGACACACTAAGATATTGATTTACAATTGCTAGACGGATGAGTGTAGGCTGGAAGCTGAAAGATAAAGCTGTTCCTTTTCTCGGTATACTGTGTAGTGTACTGGCTTGGAATACAAATAGTTTGTGATAGTTCCAGCCACATGTGGGTCTTAAATCTAGCTGGGACCGGCTAATAGAAAGCCGCCTCCATGGAAAGAGTTTCGTAAACCATGTAAATTTTGTAAAAAAAAAAAACATGAATACAGGTCGAGTCGTCTTTTGTCTCTTTGTATTTCGAAGTAGTGTTAAGCTTTCCGAGAGTAAAACAAATAAAAAGCTAACTTTAAAAAGTTTGTCTTACGAGATGACTAATCATATGCGGCTAGCAAATTAGTGGATATAGCCAAATCTCAAAGACCAGTGTAAGGTTAGCATGATTACTCGCAAGACACTATAACATATATCGCTATACTGCCCAGAGGTTTCGAATAGTTTCATACTTCGTTTAAAATGAAGACAATATAGAACAGAGGAAACGTCAATCCTAGAAGCCATGAAAGTATGCGGGGAGTGTACATTTTTTTGATTACGGTATAGTGAGTACTCTTTAAGTTTGGATATGACCGATATACATTACAAGCTCCATAAACTGCTACGGTAAAACTTTGACATATCTAATGTTGAGCCTTCTTCCATTACAAGTAAAATATATTTAAATTGCCCTATTACGTTGTAAACACTTCTACTTTCAAGCTCAAATGTCACAGAATGATATTACATGCACACGTAGTAATAGCAATGTCTCTTTTTTTTTACCGCAAGAGCTATATATAGAAACACCGTTTCGCAATTTTCAAACAATCGCAGGAATTCAAGATATCGTGCACCATTTGCATTCATCACATTACATTACATCAAATTATACAAACTAAAACCTTCACATTAAAGACCGGCGTATTATGCGCTACCTAAAGACTTCGTCTTACGTTGAGGATTGATTGGCAGGAGCAGAGACCTTTCGCTGTCATTGGTAGTACCGATAACCATCACAAAACAAATCTAGAATATACAGAACACATACACCAGACATAAAGATCTAGTAATGCGCTTTACTCAAATCAACTTTTTTTTTTTTTTAATAAAACATATATATAATAACAACCGCTATTTTTATGCTGCCTCCGCTGCTTACCTAGATAAAATCGTAAAAAGGCAAGTCCATTACATCAATCAGCAGTATCAATAATACTAGGAAATTCATTAAGTATGAAGGTGGAAGTATAATAATCTTTTATTAAAGAATATTCAGTTAGTTTGTGTATACCGCTGATGATGCAGGACCTGCAGCTATCAGCTGCAGGTGCTCTTCCCCTAGGCATTTACGTAATGAAGATAGTCTGTGCTACGAAACGACGTCCTATCCGCCTACAATTTATGATCATATCCCTAGTGGTCATAACGACTGTCTTATCTTATGTTACTCAATAAACTGATTTTTACTTAATAATTTGTTTCAATGTCCTAAGTACTAGCAAATTAAACCTTTACCTAATCACAATGTGTCTTTGCACGAAGCAAAACCGCTTTGTTTATTACAGGCTTTGTCGTGCTGGATCGAATCGTAATGAGTCCACAGGCACGCCGTGGGTGATAAAAGTAGGGACATCTACGAGCTCTGGCAAAACTCAAAATGCAAGAAAACTTATGTTAACTATTGTAATTAAATGTGTATTTGGTAAGCTCTTTGTGCTCCTTTAATATGCCATTCCGCTATACGGCAAAATCTCAGAAGTGCAGTAACACTAAGGAAACATCAGCAATATCTCACAAATAAAAAGTTATATGCACTCGCACACCCAGCCATCAGGAGATCTAATTTCTATGGCAGAAGGCTTATGCGTAGGTCTATTCTGCACTCGAAACGATTGTTTAGATATGTAGAATACAGTACAATGGCACAATGACGACCTATGTTTTATATTTTTCAATCCGTTCGTTTATTCAGGCCCTTTTTCCTCGCTGAATCGCATGAGTCGAGTATTCATAGTAGTGTTGATGTCGTTGTAGTACTGCAAAGTGCAATGGCAGAAGCAGTCGCCCCCAAGAAACGAGTCACCCTACAGGCAGCTGTTTCCTGTCGGATGTCCTTAGGGTCCAATATGTTGCTTTCTCTGGCCTTGGCTAGCCTTTGCTTGCTTCGCCTCTAACGTATAACAAGAATACACGCGGTACATGCTACCTTTCCCACTGCCTTCTTGCCTTCGTTCTTATCGTCTTCTGTATAGTCGTGCAGAGGCCTTAATATGTACACGCTGTGCGAGAGCAAGGAGACAAGCCCGGTACAGAGTGAATGAGAAGAAAAGTGCGCTCTGGGGGGAAAGAGCAGTATGGGATAAGGCTGCAAAAGACATACCGCAAAAGTATGCGCTTCTGTTGAGACCGCTGCTATCCGCAAATGACTGGCAAGTCGGCTTTAGGCTCACTGCTTTAGGCCGTCGCCGGACAAAACAACGCATATGTATATAAGTATACTGTGAGGTCTGTGTTGCGCTTTCGGTGATACGTTGTCCTAGCTAAGCAACATCATGTTAGGTTAAAGTTAGCCTATAGATGCTGATGCTGTGACGGGTTGGCACTGGCAAAATATGCGAACACACAAATTCAGTGAAAATGCGAATCTGGCTAGACCAGGTAAGCTAAGTCCCAGCGTTGAACGATTGGCAAAGCTCTAACCGGGTATACCTCCTCTATCATAAACAAATGAATACATTTTAAGTAAAATCTTCCTAAAAATAAGAAGAAGGACGATCGGTCCTGCAAAGTTCACCGTAGTATAATAATTCTAGCAAAGACTAGCGGAGCGCAAGCCCCACCTCAATAAGACTCATGCGTCAAGGAGATCGACCGCAAAGAAAGCCAGCGGATACTGTTGCCTCAGTAGGTCAATTTGTCAGCGGGATATCAGCTGAGCTAGGAAGGAAAAAAGGTGGTGAATACGCTTGAGATGGTGAACTGTCATCAGTGTTATCAAAGATGACGAAACAACGGAGTGTGGAACAATGACGCCGACCGACGCGTACAAGGCTCGACCACGTGCGTATATAACTGAAGAATAGGTTGGAGAAAAGAACCTGGATCGGAAATCTTTTGGTGCAACCTAAAGATATTGCGACGTAATTTTTCACGCCGCGTAGTTTATGGTGAGAGGTTACTCGGCTTATTTATATTCGGGCAAAAGTTTCTCATTATTTTTGATAAAAAAAAACTATCAGGTATAATGCAATGGCCATTGAAAAAGCTAGTGCTGCTTTCGGTTCATTATGAGTTGTCTACGGTTATTGCGCTCGTTAGAATGAAATCCAAGTGACACTTTACTATTAATGTAACTTCTTATGGGAAGTTTGCTAACTATTTTTATTGTGGCAAGGTGTCGAGAAGAGTTCTTTAGGCCTGCTATCGATAATAATAAACTGACGTAAATGATAACCAGATCGCTTTAGCGCACTTGTCCAAACGAGGTAGACATGTATGTTAGTTAAATCAAGATGAGGGTCATATATTTACTTCGCAGCTACCACTTACCTACACGCACCAGATAACAACCCGCTTATCTATGCAATGGTCGATCATATAAACTCTCCTCGATTGAAGGCACTACAGGCATCTACATATAGCTCATAACAAAGCCAGCAGTTCAGCTCGTTTGATTTTTCCGATTAATAAGACATTAAATTAGTCATCCCGAAAATCTGCAATATTTCAGCTTCGCCCTAACATCTTGGAAGGAAAACAGGAATCCGTAATCCGAAAACGTTTCATCTGGGCGCAGAAAAGATTAGACGGGGGATATAACATGGTAAATATTCCTGGATAGATGTCAACCAAATAATGGAGATAGCTGTTGCCTCATAATGGTTGTCGAAGCACTATAATCAATGGATATGCAGCCTTCGAGCAACGCCGTACCGGCCTTCAGAGACAGATAGCAAGAGTCAAGGTGTTTGTTGCTGGCAATAATTATCGCTGTTTCTACCATCATGTTTTTGCAATGTAAAACCATTACTTATACTATTGTTATTAAGCCCCTGAGATTCATCATTAAGGTAGGATGCCTTAAGGGCTAACACTACGTCCTGCTAGTATTTCTCATTTTGCAGCAGGTATGCATGTCCCCGTGATAGTTTAGTGGGTAACATGCATGTTTGCCTGCTAATCTTAGGAAGACGTGGTTCCACTACACTCGATTCCAAGCCTTCAGTCGTTCGATGGAACGTCTAACGGCGATACCGGACGTAGAATTGTGCCCTAATGGCGTGAAAGTGAAGCGAATCAGTGAATACCTTTTGCAAAGTTTCACTCTTTAATATAGTTTCATATCGATATCCTATGTGGTGCAGGATATGCTGCGGCTGAATTTGAAGCATGTGTTTGTTGCGCTTCGCTAATACAATTGTCAAGCATGTGCTCGTGCTTATTTATCTAGCTATAACGATCGCTTTCTAAAATGAAAGGAATTAAGAAACGCCTGATAAACGCTCCATAGTATAGATAATTAACAGCATCAATATAATACTTAAAATACAAGACTTTGTTATATTTCGGAGCTTATTGTTTTGTAGGCTTAATAAGGAGCTTAATACCGAATTGGGCGTATACTGCTCGTCTAGTGAGTCAACATCTTCAAATGCATCAACTTTTATATATTTACTTGCAAGCACATAGAGTTGTCGGTTTGCATCAGCCGGAATTGGTTCGAAAAACAAGGGAAACTTTGCTGATAATCTGTTAGGAGCCATGTTTTATTGATGTGATGGATTTAGCCTTCTCCGAGGCAGGGATAACCGTAAACAATCAATGCTTCATATATCTAAGCGATGATTTTGATGTGATTTATTGTTTAATGGCATTAACTGACCCATTTAAGTATATACACCATCGAAGGATAGGTGATATCCCAGCTTTTATCAATTTTGAACAGACCATTATAGTCCGAAAAATGAAGTAAACGATGTATCTAACGAAGTAGCTCTATATATATATATATATATATATATATATATAAATGTTGCCTCATATAGAACATAGTTTGGTTTCCAACAGCTTCTCGCCACTAAATCAGCATTTCAAGGAGACAAGTTATCGATTATTTAACTAATAAGGTAATCAAGAAACCTAACGTATGCCCAGAAGACACATAAGTAACGATAAAATATGCCAAAACACCTAGATTGTCGTTGTTGTTAAACTACTGTAGTGGCTTGGTTCGAAGCGGATTTACGTCACTTGAATACACTACTTCCGCAGGGTTGGAAGCAAAGCAGCGCGCGAGTCTAACGTTATCGACGGCTCCAGCCCCGGCTAGGAGAACTCTCCGTCATGGCTTTCTCTTCGTCTAGCTGCCCTAAGCCTCTGGCCGGTGTATTGCCCGCCCTGTCTGTGTGGGCTGGGCATAAGAGACGTCATTAAAACTTTTTCGACAACGACGACGTCGAAAAATTGCAGAAGGGTAGAATTCTGAGACCGTGTTACTGGTAGCCGCCACCGCCGCCGCTGCAGGCCCATGACTGCTTATCGTTTTTTTTTGTCTTAGGACAGATTTATAATTTGGCCTTTAGACTGTCGACCAGTAACTCCTGATTTTAACAGTGGTCGGAACCTCCAAACGAAGCTCGGCCGACTCACTGGCCAGCCTCATCCCAGCTTCGGTCATGTAGCACCTATAGGAGATGCCGGTGTCGCCGGACGAAGATCTGTGCTAAGCGATAGGCAGTCATGTATGAATAGCCATATAATGAATGCAATTGGATAACACTTCGTAATTTGAGAAAAAGTTAACAACACCATTTTAGTCCTATGACAATTGTATATGATTGAGCTTTCGGTCTGCTATGAAGAGCTGGTGACAAGACAAATTAAAAGGTTTTCCTCAAATTTTTCTGCGCCGTTGATCAACGTACCCAACTAAAAGTTATCTTCGCAAGAAAACAGTTGCTCATCAAAAGACTGATACTTTACGCTGTAATCGTATGATGCAACAGGTGGCTTCGTAGATGCCTCGACGCACCGTGAACAGGTACGTCTTCCATACGGTTTCCTTATGATTAATCTTGTAAAAGTGTGCGATAAGGCCAAGCAAAGAATTTCCTTATTGTCAATTCTAGTGGTGAATTTGGTACCGCAGAATTGCAACTTCTTCTATTCTAGCATACAACCATCTTATTCAGTTATTTACGTATTCTTCTACATTATGCAATACGGCTGTAAGGATGATATATGGTCGCCATTTTCGAAATCTCTTTAAATGACGGTACTGCGTCCGTAACGAATTGTAAAAACTCGATATCTACGCTTTCTTTTCTAATTCATCGGTGCAACGACTTATGTCTATTGAAATGCCTAAGCTGTCATAAAGTGTCTTGGACGAAGGTATCTGGGCAATATGAGTTACTATATATATTTTACTTGTTGAGTAAGCTCTTCTTATCTAGCATCATCTCATTGATAATATTGTATCTTGTGAATGTAGTTATACCACTATCCGCACTAATTGTAGATCATAACCACACGATATCTACCTGTCACCAGATGCATATGGTACACAATTCGGATTTTCTCACAATATGAAATAATCAATAGGTTCGTTATTCCGGCAAAGTTTGGTAATAACATCAAACCATATCGCAAACGAATAACAAGCATGTTTTTGTGTAGATTTAGCAGCCTTGTTTGTTTGACGTCCAGTTGTTTTCGGTTAGGATCATCTGTTAAATCTTAAAACATTACAGTATATTTGAGTCATTTCTATATTGATATCATGTTATTATTACCGGCAGTAGTAATCGCAGAGTTTTTATGATAAATCTCGGGACTTTCGGCGTCCAACATACTCTACAATGAGTAAATGCCTTAATATATATATATATATATATATAAATATAAATATAAAAAAAGACTGATCTGAAAAAAAAACTGGAAAAAAGATGATTGTTTGACAATAGAGGCAAATATTTGATTGTACTCACAACATACAATATATCATCTGATTAAAATAGAGCGACTATTTGTAGTGGCAAAATATTATTTATATAGACGAAACTGAATATTTGTAAATGGTTTATTCAGCTTTATTGGATACTCTATTATAATAGCATCAACATAAGTGCGATTCTAAAAAAGTAAAACAATCCATGTGCTAAGTCGATCGATTGATCTAACAATGATAACATACATACGGTATGTCTTCTATCGCGCATAGAGCTGCCTTTTGTTAACTATATCGATTTTTCGATTTTATTCATCGTGTCAGATGAGCGGACGCTCCGTCCTTTTCCCCGCTGAGGCTACTTTTAATGAGCTATCCGACCAAAGTATGTTAGAAAGGCGATAGCTCGATGCCTGCTATCAGCTGAGAGATTGAGACGCACCACTGCTAACTTTCCTCCATCATGCCGTCAGCAACGAAGCACATCTCGACAAATTCGTACTCTTATTGATCCAGTTCTATTACACTGCGCCAAATACCCTATACTTTACGTGACGTTAGCATTGTGCGTCTGTACTATATGCTTTGCCCACATCAGATATAGTGTACGACGCCTATACATTTAGAGCCATAGGCGCCTGCTGTCAGCGACAAGCAAATGCTTGTAATCCAGAAGTTGTTTATTTTTTGTTATAACAGATTAACGGCACTTTTTCACCCGGCAACGAATCGCCGCAGAAATGCGTAAGAAAACAGTTCATTTTGACGATAGCGCTCGCGGATCTCTACGGCCAACTCTGTCTCTTCAGCGAACGGAAACAACGAACATACAATTATAAATGGCAATCAAACAAAATTAGCTAATGGCTAAAAATGATGTAGACCGGCATCTCTGCATAAAGGGCTTGCGGTCCGACAATGTGATTTTGCCATGAATTTTATTTGATGTGGAACACCCAGCAGACGATGTCTAGATAACCCTCGGTTACTATCATGCATATGTTTCATGAGGTAAACCCATATCCCTGTTTGTGTTAATGTTAGCCACACGATTGCTAAACCTCGCTTAGGTCCTCCATACATACATCGCTCGGTATATTAAACTTTCAAGGCCAACTGTACAGCTCTAAAGCGATATACCTTTAGCAATTTTTAACGTTTAAAAGATGGCGCTAAGAAACCTGACAAACGATGTGATCCAATTGCTAGCATAAGTATCTTGTGGTACCGCTGCTTGTAGCGATGACTCGTGCAACTCTTTAGTAAAGTACGCTTCTCATGCAATTTTACACTTGTCTTAGCTACGAGTGGCTTTTGTTATCGCACATCAGTTATTTTTTCATGATTTCTAGAATATTTACTGTTTCCTGCCATTGCCAAACCCTTAATTTTACGAATCTTCCATACGTTATCTATAAGAATAAACTATAGTGCACGATTACGCCCACAACCGCTGATACCGAACGCCGAAACCGCAGTATACCAGTCATTTGTTAGCAGTGTCAAAATGTTCGCCGGTACCTTCATCGACAGTTTGAAGATGTCTCTCGTTTATGCTACCAAATTATCCCTAATATTTAAAACTGTAA
>NW_019213648.1:60406-69369 GCF_002532875.2 Varroa jacobsoni
CTTCATCTTCAAAAAAACAATTGTATAATATTAAAATTATCTTAGATGCCTATTAGTTACTTCTTTAGTTTAACGTATCACCCAGTAGTTCTGTTGTTCCAAGCTTGACTATCATCGACTGTCTAATATAAGCATAGATATCATGTAATCATTTTTGTAGGAATACCCCCTATAGACTATCCTAACTGGCAGAGTGGTAATATTGGAAGCTAAGATTTATAGCTAAATATAAAACAGCAAACGTCATCCAAAAGCTGCTTTCTCAATATCTATCTCATCACAATACTGAATCTATGTATGTAATGGGTACGCTTGTATTGCGCCCCGTTCGTCTGCTGTCCTTCTGTACAAGCAGCGGTACGCCAGCTATACTATGTAAAAGAAAAGAAAGGACAGGAAGTAAAACAAGCAGTCGCTTTGTTTTGCAAAGAACTATATTAACTTTGGAGTATTGAAACGAGACGAGAACAGAGAAAGGGAAATGGAACGAGGGAAGGGGGCTGGGGCTAGGGCTCGGGATCGCTTCCGAATATGGTTAACGAAAGGAGACTTTGTTGAAAAGAGACGAGTTCCTTCTGCAGAAGTGAACGATGGACGAGAAGGGCGGGAGAATGGTTACACCGGTGCACTAGATAGAGCGCAGGAACGATAGCTTGGAGAAATGTGAACGACTGGACTGGCCGGGCAAGATTAAGGCATGTAACAGAGCAGCTAATAATTAGCTCAAATCGATTTATCGGACGGTTGGACAGGCAGCACCATACCCATTGGTAAAGCTAATAATGGTCTGGCTTAAACATTCCACCCTCTACTCCTTATTCGGGCCGTCGCACTGCCCTGACTCCCAAGCTGGAACTGCCTACGTTGCCGTTCAGAAAAGATGCCACATACACGCGACGCATATGCGCACTGGGTCGTTCAACCTCCACTGGCCACCCCAACCCGCTAGGCCGTCGGACCATCAGCACAGCAAACTGTAAATAGGTTACCGTCGTTTCTGTATTACTGCCATGACTGCGACTCCGCAGTCTATTGCATACGTCACGTGTTACTTCTATATCCGTCACGAGCATCATGACTAGGGGTTAGTACTTCCTGTCGTTCGATCTACTACAACAACGGAGACAGAGCGTGAGATAACGGGAGGAAAATGAGGAAGAGCAGGAGAAACGAAGAGATAGCCCGATTTGAAACCCTATTTTATGGCTATGGAAGGGTCAGTTAGTCTACGGCCCTTCTACTGGACAAGAATCCTTAGGACCGCTTACGTCCCACATAGAACAACTTACACGTCCGTCAGTAACCGCTGTTGCCCCCTGCAGACCTGCCCACGCGCATTGACTTAAATTTTTAAATCAAACTAATTCGCACATAATTGTGGGTGATGGCGTACCCACGTGGGTAGTGAAAGGGAAAGCAAGGTGCTAATGGCTGGCCTCGTCTAGACATGGATGAAAAGTAATTCGAATATTGGGTTAAAATAAATACCCGCAATAAAATGGGTGATTTACACACAGAGTAGCATTAAAACCGGATTATCACTGTAGCGGCTGGTGACTCAGTGATCCGGCCTTAGCTTCAAATTGCAGGCTCCATTTCTAGAATTCCAAAAGCGCTCTGCGACCCTGTCCATCCCTTCCTCTTCATCAGAGGTTCTCCGCCTCACACACTGACGATGATTCTCCCCCTGGTTTATGATATGCTATAATAGGACCGTCCCTACATAAGAAATGCCCTGCATTGTTCCCATTATGCTTTTCCGCTGTGTGCCCCAAGGCTTTTTGCTTTTGGAATATGCGCACAAATATATATATATATATTTTTGCGCCAAATGAATAATTTGTTAGTGAGTACATCACATTCCTGCAAAAGAAACTCACATAATACGTACTTCTAATGCTCTCTGGTCGGGTTTAATGACAGTAATCCGTACAAATATTATCTACGGATGCAGTTGGTATTGATGATCGGAAATTTCTGTTTTTAAAAGCCAAGCTAAAAACTTTGCAAGTTTTGCAAGCGAAAACACTGATTTTGTTTTTGTATGAGGTATGCACAAGTTTACGCGGCCGCAACATGCCGTTTAGGTGAGTGTAATTATTAAATTAGATATTACTTGCAACTACTTTCAACGTTGACCATGACACCAGCGTTCGAAATATTGCCAGCATACTCGTTGCCCTCATTAATTGACCAGTCCGTGTCACGTCGGCGCGTCTGTAGCTGATATTTTCCCGTATCTACACCTATAATTATAGGTGATCATCTGTATCTGTAGTGAACACCAATGAATAAACAAACGACGAGACACGCGTATTCGTAGTCGAGTTAATGTAGCTTTTATTTTTCTGACAATCCATAATGGATGGTGTGTCTGAACAGTGCAAACGCATCGCAGCGCTTCACTAGATGTTGCCAGCCAATATTAGACCCTCATTCTCGTTGCTAAATGCTTTACGACGAATGCATATGCCATATAGCAGTTCCACGAACGCTCCACGAGAACTAACGAGTTCCCGCAAAAGGTCACCCTTTCTCTAACTCGTTTCTTTTCTCTGTTAATAATAGATCGTTAGAAATCAAAGGAATAAAAGTTAACCTTGCCATTGCGTCTGCTAGTGTTTTTAGTGTTTATGTGTACCGAAACGGCTTTTATGTCAAATTATTTGAGTAGACTCGATCTTTGTTTACAGCTGTGCGCGCTTTACGAAATTCAAACGTGAATCCTCTAAACTAAAACACGTACCACAATATAACGAAATCCAAATTCATATTTGAGTGTAAAGGATCGATAAGAATCAGCAATTGGCATTCCTACCGTATGTGCAATGTTTATGCACACTAAGTTTCTAAACATTGCCCGCATTGCACACATTCACATTGATGGCTTCAAACGGCTACTGAATTTGTTCATTTTGGTTAAGTTTTCGACAATTTGTACTACTCATCGTTTTACCCTGCTGTTGACTTGACCATGTCTGGCTCAGTTTTTTGCTCTAGAACAAGAATAACTTTTCACATGCAATATCCGCTCTCTTAGCGATTTCATGGACTAGCTACTGGAAGCCCCGTCAACAAGGGACGTCTCGTTGCCCTCGCTGCCTGCTGTAGATCTAACTAACCGCAACGTTTTACCTTGGCCTCTTGCACCGCCCCCTTATTTCTCGGTCAATACCGGGCTACAGACGCAGAGCATACATACTCATAATACTTATATGCATTATATAGGATTGAAATGGTGATGCTATCCTGGGTCTAATGAAGAATAGATGGAAGGCGCTCGTCGTAATCGTCGGCTAACTTTGCGTTAACCTGCGGCGGTTGCTGTGCATTGCGACTGAAGTGAGCGTATCCTATACAACCGCTATAAATTTATCTCTGTTCGGCACGGTGGCTTTAGGCTATCCTAGATAGATATCTGCGTGCATATTTACGGATGTATGTATGTGCCTGATAGAGAGATTGACATAGTAATAATTACTGCGTACGTACAAACAGATTTAATAATAAACTAAATCTTGGCTACCAAACAGGAAAATATTTAACCACTTAATGGAACCATGTACTCTCTCATATGTCGTTTGCTTCTAATAGGGGGTGGGCTTCATGGGAAAGAAGGAGATGGTACAGCTTTGTCGGCAAGAACTCTTGGATAACCACCGCAGGCCGTGCGTACAACCAGGTCAATAAACGTGTTTTTTTGCGAAAGATTGCGATATTAAAGATGAAAAGTACCGCAAAAAAATAGCATTGAAAGAATGAATGGACGTTGTTTCTTCTTTGTTAACGGAGGGTTAAAATAAAAAATTGCTTTGAATAATGCGACGTACAATAAAAATATAAAAGTTATGTGGAAATTCTAATGGAAAAAGTTTCAGCTATCTCAGTGCTACGCTGCTAATTGAATACAAGCATGCAAAATTTTAATTAGGTTACGTTGTGATTTATCTTAGCATATATATATATATCTACCATTTGTTCACTTGTTGTTTCGCTAATAGCTAATTGTCGCATTACCAGCTAGATAGGCCAAAAGCGTCCTTCTCCTTCATCCAAACTTGTCCTTCGCTCTTATTTAGGCTTTGACAATAATGGTGCCGAACCTTTTCCTTCATTCCGGCTCATCATAAACGAGGGATGGATAATTCCTGTCAGCTTGTGGGCTTGTCCTTTTTAGCCGCAGCAAACACAGACGGCATATCCAACCTCAACATATTTTGATACCTACCGTTCGACGCCTGGGGATCGTATGCTTTATCGTCTTTCAGTCAAATTTCAAACGAAACAACGAGAAAACAGAAAACAAGGGAAAGAAAAACTATATGATTGTTTGCGTGCTCGACAGTCTGCTATGACCGACGAGTGCTTCCAACATTCTTTGGTTAGAGCCCTGAAAACCTACAAAAAAGATATTCGTGACATCTGGGCGTAAAAAGGACCAGATGGCATCTTAGTACCATATGTTCGTATATCATGAAGAGATAAACCATTCTACCAGCTCGGACTTGTCGTAAACGAAAATGCTTGCAGGTATCTGCAAACCTCGACTGGTTAAGGTAATTTCTGCTTGACAAAGTTCTCACCGGGTCGAAGTAGCGAAGTTAAAATCTGCACGATCGAGAAGAGATTCCTGTCCATGACATTATTTCTTATATGAACTAGGTCTTACCAACAGAGTCATTTTCTTAGTATTGCAGTTAGCATACGGTCCTTCCATACGTGAGCGCTGAGTGAATAACAGGTTGACATAAGAAAGAAACAATCGTTCAGCAATCACTCGGAGACAAAGATGGCGTGAAATATGTCAATGGCTTAGCATAAATATTAATACAGCTATGGTCATGTCTTTTTAACCGGGTGAGATAACCTGCAGATATCTCTTTTAATTTGAATGCTATAACAATACTTCGCCGTTCGCAGGAAAAGGCATAGCCTGCAGCGTTCTGCAGGCTATGCCTTTTCCTAAATATGGAACGACAATATTTACATTATTATTTATTCAACAAGTAAAGAAGCAACAAGCGCCTTGTAATCTAACGTATGAATACCCTGTAGAATTTTGTCTCTAGATTATGAGTCAGCGCAGGATTAGAGATTTTCATTGATGCTATTCCAGCCACGGCGTTTATATCGGATTACTATTGCCCGATATCCACTTAACAGTTCCGTGTATTTTTGACTCAATTTAGTATAAGTGTAGAAACTTTAAGAACGCTGGTAACAGCTAAGGTGCGCAGACATTGCAAATAAACTACCTGTATGACTTGTCTTAGGCCGGTAGTATTTACAAGTTTCCATCGATTTTCTATTTGGTTAGTGTACTTTGTGGGCACACACAGATATCATTGAAAATATAAGCCATTTTTATTGTTATCTTTTACTTTCCAGACGAAGCTAGTAAGGTTAATTCTTGACCTATCTCAGCGTCAAGTGTACGTAATGTTCGTGCATAAGTGGCGAGGTAAAAGGAACAAAAAGTACCAGCTTGATAATGGATGATGCATCATCTTACACAATGTACGCTTTCACCTAATCCAATTGTTATACAACTCTGAATCGTCGTTAAGCTTCTCGTTATCTATTGCGTATCGACCCATTTTAACAATAAGAGTCACGACGTGACTGTTTAGTTCTTGGCATGTCCAGCGCATGAGCGAATAGCAACGCATTTGCATGTTATGTAAAATTTTGCTTATGGACCTAGACGTTCATAGTAGGTACTTAATAGAAGCCAACCCCTGGTGACGATGGGTAGTAAATAAGGGACGTGTCATTTGATTAAAAGATCTTTTTATACAATTGAAGTCTCTAGGTTGCTCCCTGTCTCTTGGCCCGAATCGCGTTTATCGGCGCTATGAACCCTTTACCATAGACTGGCCTGAGCACGTTACCGTGATTAGCAAAGGTTCGCAAAACTCTCGCTCTGCCTTAAGCCAATATTCGGTAACCAAGTTATTCACATGCCTAACTTTCTTCTTCTACGGCGCTTTCCCGCACAATTAGGCCAAGTTATTATAATAACTGATCTTTGCCTTCTTGTATCGTAGGTGCACTCGAATTCAACGTGATGATCAATACTAAAACCTGCTATCGAGGAGCGAAGAAGTGGCCACATGGGGCACATAGGCATATACCATTTTTCAACTGAGAAGGGCATGGACGTAGCGTATTCATGACGCATTCAGAGCCAGACATGCAGATTAAAGCTAAAGCGTAGTAGTCCATAACTTGAAATTGCTTATAGGATGCTTGAATAACGCCTGACGACATTACCAGAAGGGATTATATACAGTATACCCACGCAGGTCGAGACCTAGGAAGAAGAAGTAATAATAACATTGGCTTGGCTAGTATGATTCGGATACTAGATATCGACAACATACTACCACTGTTCATTCACGATGTCCTGTTAAACGTGCGACAGTACACTGCCACTCTAATATACATATAGACGAAGTCTAAAATGGGGACCAACCTCTAGACATGCTCTCACGCTCCATACCCGGCGCGGACATCGTTTTGGGAGTTAGACATTACATCTATTGACTGATTTCTAATATGCCCACCTTTTAGACTACCCCCTTTTATGCTCTCTCGCTCACCGAGTGGAAACGTCGTCGTGTACGGTGACGAAGAAACAAGGCGCACAACGGGGACGAAGCCGACTTGAGGAGCTATCCCACTAGGAAAAAGAAAAAGCCAAACTGTAAGACATCAACGAAGATTGCCAGCCGCAGGAAGGCTCGCTCGAAAAATAGGGGTCACGTATTTACTACTTTCAATACTAGTAGAGATTTACGGCTTGTGTTGCTTTGAATGACACTAGCTCGCTCGGAACATCGCTAGGACAGCCTGCCTTCCATAAAAAACTCAGTTCGACTGATTCAATCGCTTGTTTGTTTCGTATCTCTGCTACTCATAGCGTCCTGGAACAGACAGGGGTGTCGGCAATAGATACTTGGCTTATGTTTTTTTAGCTTTTCTGTTATTCTTGGAATCATCTGAAGGGCAGCAAAAATGCTACCACTAAAGCATACGTTCTGCATAATGTGTTCAGAGGAAAAAGACAAAATGGACGGTAGGGTCTCCTCTGTCACAAATACATTGGACCTCCACTACCTACGCTTTCTTGGTTGACTTCAAATACCGCACAGGTCTTGTACAGGAACATCTTGTTGTGGAATTAGTTATGGATAGCATGGAGAGTATTATTTCAAGGAAGGGATTCGAAGGAAGTTTATAATCCGTTCACATAAAAGTGAATATTGCCGATCGTTCTGATACATGGAGGGCGCAGAGGAATCTACTTGCCTCCCCGATGATAAGATGTTGGATTATATTAATTCATCATTTCAACTTGAAAACACTTTCGCCTGGATGACAGTCACCAAAGATGCTATAAAGCCAACCGTTTGCACCCAGAGCAGAAAAGAAGCCCAAAATTGATTACTTTTTTTAAACCTAAAAATATATTTACGATCTTTCCGTAATTAAATAATTAGATAATTAAATAAAAAGGACCTAAGTAATTTCAATTCAAAATTAAATAAGATGAAGCCATTTAAGTCTACTCATTACCCTACCCTAAATAAAACTAGCGATTTAAGAATTTTTTTTCTTTTGCATACAAACGCTTTTCATTATTTAAACTAAAGTGGACTTGATTACCCCTTTTCACACTAGCAGTCATCGAGCCGTCGCTTCATCCCTGGGACACATGAGTAACACACTTTAAAATTTCTACTAATTAAAAAAATATTTCGTCAAAAATGCACTAGTCGTCTGACTGCAAAATACGGTCATGTCCAAATTGTTCGCCCAAATACTATAGTTATTGATACAGGTAGAGTCTACTATGAACCATGTATATTTGCTTTCCTATAGTTAAGGTAAAGAATCGTTCAGGTCTAAAAGCTGCCCACTGGTTCATGAACTAACGCACACTTCTCAAGAGGAGCACCTTTTTGCAGTGCATAAGCTCGAGTTATCAACAAAGAAATATGGCTTGGCAGGGAAAATTTTCCTTTACGAGGCCCTGGTCTTTTCTAAAATACAGATATTTCGGCCTTTATCATTCTAGGCTATGTAACGAGTATCGTTTTTACGAACTTCTCTTTGCTTTTTAATTATCATGACCTCCACCTTAAAGCAGAATGAAGGTAACGGTGATTTTATAGTACAAATTATATATAGTGTACGATTTAATCGTTTTGACCACAATATTTATCTTAGTTATCTGTTTGGTATCACTGCATTATCAAGATTACAAGCACAATTATGGGTTTTAGGTCGATATGTTAATTAATATACTTTCCGTCTTCAGTAAATATTACATTCGATTAACTTTTAACTACTTTCTCACCCATTCTTTGCTTTTCCCATGAACTGAATCAGTTCTCTTGTATGGCCGCGTAACCCATTGTGAAAATCCAGTTCTTAAAACTGCCGATACTAGTTGTGGGTTACGGTACTCGCTATGGTTATACCACGTAGACGAAAAAAACAGGCCTAAGTAGGATAACACGTGGCCTAAAGGAGATCGTCAACGTTAAAATAAGGGAAGGCACACAGTGACAGAGAGAAGTTGAAAAGCGCAGTTACTCTCATCTAAGCCTAACCAAAACCCGCTTGGCGACGACGCAGGGATTTCATAAGTGCTTGCCGTTTTAAGGTCGCTTCTGTACTCATACAGCCGAATAGAAAAAAGAAGAGAATAAGGTCGCTTGCGCTTATCTCACCATTCGCGGCTATTCACTAAAAGACGATTACTGTTAAAAGTTTTAGCCATCTTCTCTGCCGGTTGGCCCTGTTCGGTCAAGGTTGCTTCGTCTATTGCCCAGCGCAACCCACTTCGGCCACCCAAGCGATGCTGACTTCTGCTCATACTACTACTACCGTAAGTCGTGTTGCCTCTTTCCTACAGCCATGTATTCTAACTTACCTCTTCAAGAAAACAGGGTAAT